>NC_053116.1:12074672-12187172 GCF_010015445.1 Perca fluviatilis
CGATTTTTTCTTAAGTCTGTAGGATACGATTTGTATGCCGGGATGTCTCTGCAGCACCACAATACTTGATTCAGAATGGTTTGACACATATATTAAAGGTCCAATGTGTAGGAATTTCTCCCATCTAGCATTACATCATATATAGCAACCAACTCTCTCGCACCACGCAGTTCAAAGTACGTATTACAGCTACGGTAGCCTTCACACTTCAAAAAGCCGGTCTCTTGCTCTTTTCAATATCCCCTTTTCTTTTTGTGGGCGAAGAAGAAGACTCCTGTTCCTGAAATTTGGATTTTGAATACGTGTGGTCCTCCACGTTTCCTTCTTCAAACTCTCCACCGGGGCCTGGAAGCTACGATACCCGTTAGCAGCATTAGCAGCTCCTGTGAGTTTATCATATGACAGCGAAAACGCGAAAGGCGGAGCAGTATGTCCTGTATGTCCCTTACCGGCTAACGTATTTCAAGATGGCGCATGAATATGGAGTGTCTACTCCAGTGTGAATGCAAATGTAAAATTTCAAGCCGATAGGAATACTTGGAATTGATGGTGGAGGTAAATATTCATGAAAAAGGACAAGTTTGTGAACGGGCAACACATATTTTGATAATGAACAACTAAACACGTTACACACTGGACCTTTAACAAAAATTGCACCCCCCCTGCGATTGGATATTGCACTAGGCCTTTTGTGCGATTTTTGATAAAATTGCAATAAATTGTACCGCCCTAGTCTTTTCTCAGTCATACTTACTGATATCATCAAGTCATTGATTACGGGTTTTTTAACAGTAATTTTAAATATGGCAAAATGGTGGTATCGCATTAAAATACTGTTTTCATTGGCAGTGGATTTAAAAATAAATAAATAAAATGTATTATTTAAATGTAAAGAATAAAAATGAACCAGTTCATAAAGTTAATATCAGTTATATATTTTTCCATATGATTTTGCACAATGTCGCTGTCCTGTATAAACCATGTATCTCCATAATATAATTTTGATTCTTTAATTATAGATTAATATACAGATTTTTTTGTTTCGTTTTTTTAGTCGATACCGTATAAAATAAATACCCCATCAGAAAACCGTAAAAAAATAAATACCCATCAGTATTTCCTGATGATTCCATGATTTGCCAAAACTATTACATTTCCTGTAATGCAAGACAAGGAAAAGCAACAAAATCTCACATTTGAGAGGCTGGAACCATAAACTGTTTTGCATTTTAGCTCAAACAATTACTTTTAATGATTATTATATTAAAAATAGTTGCAGATAATTTTGCTGTCGATTGACTAATCAATTAATTGGATAAAACTATAAAATAAGTATTTTTTAAGCTTTGTGACGAGACATTCTTCAAATAACCCACCGGTTTATTTACGTTGGACCCACCGTCAGCCAGACGTGCTCATTGTGTATCTGGATGAGAGGGGGAAAAGAAACGACAACAAAAGAACACACACGCATCTATATAGTACATACTGTACCTATGAAAAAATTCATAAAGGAGACGTGTATGTATACATATATACTGGCCCTCACAATTGCATGAGAGAATTATGATGAAAGTATAAAATATGGATATGTGGAAAAACATAAATAATGTAAAAGCGATGATATACAACAACAACAACAAAATTTAAGTAAAGCAACACGTAATCTTTCACTTTATGTAAGTCAAAATCAACAAATTTGGAGAAACGTTATTTTTTTATTTTTTTTTATCTGACCGCAACAATCTGCTAGTAGATTCTACTGCATATATCAGTATTAAAAATTGCTCAGTGATAACCTTTTGTTGGCGTTTCTTTACTGTATATAATCTGCCTGTGTCAGCTCTCAGGCTCATCACTCCCTCATTAGAGTCAGCTCTGTGGGAGGGAGGGCAGAGCCAAGGGGGGGGGGCAGGAACTTTGTGACAGGGTGGAAATGTCAGAGCTGTTCTTAGATGCTATCTGTCCCTGTGCAGCACGCTGAGTGTGCTTTATTTATTCATGGCAAGGTGATTTATTGGTCTTGTGTTTAAAGGCTCACTCAACCTTTGTCTTGTGAATTTACTGTATCTAAGATCGTAGACCAAGTGAATCATTGATATTTGGCCATGTAAAAAATAAAAATGCGGTATGAATTTGAGATATTGCTTTGAAGCTTGAACATTTCTGTTGATCAATCAGGTTCCAATGATCCTGGTGGGAAACAAATGTGACCTGGAGGACGAGCGTGTGGTTGGCAAGGAGCAGGGGCAGAACCTGGCCCGTCAGTGGAGCAACTGTGCCTTTTTAGAGACTTCAGCTAAATCAAAGATCAATGTTAATGAGGTAAGTACTACTACTATTTAGGGTTGTTGGCTGGCCGACATCACGATGGAGAGCCACCATCGTGATGCCCCCCCCCCTGTCAAACACACTAATCCTAGTCGCGGGCGCTGGACGGGAAATTGACAAGTGCGTCGGTCTTAAACTAGCAAAGACAAGACATGGAGCTCCTTAAGTGGAAGTTACTTTTTCCCCCTTTACGTGCAACCTATTTGTGAAAAAGACCATTGCTTTGAGCAGACTGGATTGGCTGTAGTGATACATTCTCTCTCTCTCTCTCTCTCCCTGTCAGTCGTAGTTCGCTCTACCTTCTAGTAACGTTGGACACAGCGGTCTCAAGTGAGAGAGAAAAAAGCGTTAAAAGTGGAACGCTATCACACTTTCCTTTCTCCCCTCATTGGACTAAGTTTGCTGACACTACTGTCTGTGTGCGTGCATCAATACGTAAGTCTGAGGTCCTGTAGGTACGGGACGATGTTATGCAGGATTTATGAATGTACGTTAGCAACAGTAAGCTAATTCACGAGGGTGCTATTTTATGTTTGAGCTAATATTGCGCATCTGTTCATGTGCGCTGCAAGAGTTATGTTTCTGTTTATTGAATGCGTTATTCAGTGCAAACATAGTATGTAGTTTTAAAGCGCCCATATTATGCTCATTTTCAGGTTCATAACTGTATTTTAAGGTTGTACCAGAATAGGTTTACATGGTTTAATTTTCAAAAAACACCATATTTTAGTTGTACTGCGCAGCTCTCTCTCACTGCTGCAGATCCTCTTTTCACCTGGTTTCTGTTTTAACTACAGAGTGAGACCTCTTTTCATCTTCTTCTTCTGTACTATCTTTGATTGCACTCGCACATGCTCAGTAGCTCAGATGTAGAGCATGTCAGCTAGCTAACTCTAGTGACAGTAAAAGAAAGCCTGTTTCTCCAACTTTGGTCAGTTACAAGGCAGGATTAGCTGGGAGACTTCTAAATGAGGGCGCACATGTAGGTAGTTCTTTTGGAGATTATGGTGAACTTGTGTGTGTTGTAGCAGTGCTTTGCTATTGAGAACGACGTAGCATGCTAGCGTTAGCATGCTAATGCTAACGCTACGAGCTAACAGTTGTGGTTAGCCAGGTCATTTCAATCGGCTCGGACTGTGACGTCACAGTCCGAGCCGATTTTGACCAGCTCACCAGGAGACTGAAGGCAGGACACATTCAGAAACCGTATCTCACTCAAAACTGCATGGATGGATTTTTGAAGTTTGTATGTGTGTGGAAGCACCAGAGACACAAAAGAACACTCCAAATCCCAGAAAAAAGTGATTTTTTTTTTTTTTTTTCATAATATGGGCACTTTAAACTCCGTAATGATGGTACATTAGGTTATTACTATCGCTCTGTTGAAGGCAAACGTCCCACTGTACTGTCGTTACGCAGATCATGGACATCTGATTGATTTTACTGCACCGTACTTAAGTGAAAGTAGGTCAAGTTGTAAAACCTACCAGTAGGGCACCATTTACAGAGGGCATTTAAATGTATGTCTAATCGTTTCTATGTTAACTGTTGGCCCATAGTAGTAGAAAAAATATTAATGTAAAGAGATATGAGCTGCACTTTCCCAAAAGACAGCAGGTCACAATCAGACTGAAAAGCATCCCTTATCCCATGAAATTGAAAATACAAACATGCATCAATACCGTGTATTGTGTGTGCAGCTGCATGCACCGGACCATGACCCCAAGACCATGACCCCAAGACCATGGCGGTTCAGTACAATACCTGACCTGTTTCAGCCCTAACTATACTACATGTACTGTATGGTGTGTAGCCCGAATAGTTGGGCTATTAATATGATCTGAAAAATAACCTATGGGAAATGTCTGCCTACTAGGGCTGCAACCAACAATTATTTTCATTATGGGTTACCTGTTGGTTATTTTTGTGATTAATCGTTTGGTCCATAACATGTCAAAAAATTGTAAAAATGCTATATCACAATTTTCCAACGTCTTCAAATGTTTTTTTTTTTTGTCCAACCAACAGATCAAAACCTAAAGCTATTTAGTTTAGTAGTGTAAGACCCAAAATATTCAAATTTGAGAAGCTAGAAACAGAGAATTTCATATTTACACATATCTTATCTTTTGTTGTATATATTATTAATCAAATAATCGTTGCGGCTTTATGGCCTCTCATACAATCTGCTTTAACAGCGGCGAGTAAAACTCTCTCTCTTTCTCCCTGTCACGGCGATTCTAAATTATTTACCACCACGGAAAGCAAGCAGGCTACGGCAAATCCACATAGAAAGCGTTTTTGACGTCCATCACTCGCGCTTCTCGCAGAACAGATACTCTTCCATTTAATTAAATGTATCAATCCGACCCGCCTTCTTTTTATGCTTAGTCTATTTTTGTTGCTTTTAGTTACGCGTTAGCGGCATAGACTGTTTAAATCCCACAGATATCTCGCTGTATATGTGGTCTCAACATATTAACCATATCTACATAGATTGGTCAAGGCTCCCAGTTTGTCTGTAAAAGTCTGTTTCACTCCAGGCAGATTCCCCACACTCACTACGGTGGGTGGGGAAATACAATCACTGACTCAATAGATACAAACACTGTTGATTTCTTCCCATGGAGCAGACATGAAAACTATTTTGGTTCAGTAGATTTTTGCTGCAGCTTGGTGAAGGCAGGTCAGCCAGCCGCTGTCCACTCAGCTGCTGCTGACAGATGGGCAGAGACGTTTACAGAAGACGGGTTGGATGACAGAGCGCTTTAAAGCATTCCAACACTGATTTGGATGTTGATTGCTATGGCAACTATCAAAGCTTCAAAGCAGTGGGTCTGCCCTAGTGTTGATGAGAACGCATCTTTCCTAAGTGACTTTGTTATTAAGAGCTGCAAAGCCGTCCATATTTCCCATAATTTACCCTAATTAGCCATTTTATGAGAAAATGGCTTAAGTGACTTTTAAGATTAGTTCTGGAATTGCTGAAGTAAAAAGTGTGAGACTGTTGGGCTTTCTCTTTTTGTAGATTTTCTATGATCTGGTGAGACAGATCAACAGAAAAACACCGATGGAAAAGAAGAAGACAAAAAAGAAGTCGAGTTGCACATTGCTTTAAAATGCCCTCCCACAGCAGCTCCAGGCCAGGTGAGTGGGTGCAGAATCTAAATTTATTCCACACATTAGCAGGGATTGAGCTCTAGATTGTCACTGAACGTTTAGAGGTGTATTGCAGTAATCAGTAGAGCAATGTCATTAGTGTTGACGCCACGTTTGTATTGTGTTGCAGTAACAGGATAAACTCGGTAAATGGGGGGGTAAAGCATCACTGATGTCTCTGAAACAATGACTCATAAAGTCAATCTTTTTTTGGGTGGAAATAAATAAAACCCCTCTAGTCCAGTTATAGCACCCTCTGTTTTGATGTGTACTGATAAAAGGAAGATATATTTATAATATTTCATGTAAATGTGCCAAGTTGTAAGCCTTTCATGAATGTTGTGGCTCCACCTGCTGTTGAAGCCTTGTAATTGAACTTTAATACACCAGCGCTGTTGTCCTGAACTTTACGTTACCAGCCACTGTTTCCTAAAGCATGCCATGGTGTTTGTTATACGCGTTTCCCCAGGTTTGTGAATTTAAATCATTGGTTTACAGTCCTCTTTTCACTCTGATATTAAAATCAACCTCTGGATCCGTAGTCCTTGTGGGGATCATCAAGAGTTTCAGTCTTTTTAGTACAAAACTCCCCGTTACTTTGGATAATAACCACTTGATTGATTAGCACAGAACGAGGACTGGATTTTGTCCCCATCACATTGTAGGTGGGTTAAAAAGGGATATTTTAACGGCCAGTACAGGAGGGATGATTACAACAAGCGAAAACTGTTTCCATGATCATACAGGCACCTGACTATTGCTTTAAAGGAATACGCCACCGTTTGTTGAAATAGGGCTTATCACGGTCTACCCTGGCTGTAGATAGGTGGGCCAATGCATTTTTTTTCTCAGTGCAAGTAATTAGGTTGTTTTTTTGTCTTTTGTTGGCTCACTTTTACTCACAACATGCTAACCGGCAACATAGGATTCCATTCACTACGCTAAGCTAACTAGCGGTGGCGCTGACAGTGTTGCACCGGACTAAAACAATGCATGCACAAAAAATGCGTTGGCCCGCCTATCTACAGCTAGGGGAGACTGTGATAAGACCTATTTCAACAAGCGGTGGCGTATCCCTTTTAAGACAGAAACATTGTGAACCTATCCTTTTAAGCATATGATTTGTATGAAGGGGATGAAATGTACTGGTTGATGGATGGATGGATGGATTTAGTTAGTTGGTTAGTTAGTTTATTGATCCCCAAGGGGAAATTCAAGGTCCCAGTAGCTTAAAGACATCACACACAACATACACATACATCATAAAAGTAGTGGTTGTCCACTCATCCATCGTCCCATACCTTTTGTTCTATAGGTGGGTATTGACCTGAGAGAATGCAGTATGTTCAGTGAGCTTGTCCAAAATACTGTAGTGTGGCTAATTCTGACCACAGTGAAGCAGTTTGAAGTCTTGTTAATTGCTGTTTTATATTTCACAAAGTCTTTAAAGCAGGGGTCTCAAACTATGGGCCCGGGGTCCAGATCCAACCCACAAGACAGTTTCCTAAGGTCCCCCACACTTTTGAGTGTTTATTTTTTTATTTTTTTTTACATCTGGCACACAAATGATTTACCTGGAGCACAGCCCGATTCAAGAGAGGTGGACAAATGATTATTCATTCATGGAGATTTAGTGTGACGACTTCCTGTCTTATCTGCAAGGAGAAAGTCGCCGTTCTCTAAGGGTACAATGTCACAGGCATTACTTTACTAAACATACAGAGCAAGAGCAGTGTGACACGTTTAAGGAAGGAGAGAGGGAGTGATTGCTCAGTTTCAGAGTGAGAGTGGCACCCCTAGGGAAGAACATCTGCTCAGCGGCTTGCAGGTCACATGAGTTTGAGACCTCCGATCTAAACGTAGGCTCCTATTTCTCTGCAAACGGCTTGTGTCCTTTACAATGTTTAATATGCACTGATGTTTTTTGTTTTTTTTCTTGCTTGCAGAAACGTGTGTTGATTAACTGTTTCCCAGTGGATCGTGCCAGCATTCCAAGTCCTCTCCAGAGCGTTTTGAAAAAGGCCGACAGATACGTCACCACTCGCAAAATGGCAGGAGACGGCACATACTCTCAAGATACTCTTCTCTGCTTTTTAATAGCGAAGAAATCCACCTTCATTTTTATTGTCCACTTGATGACAACTCTGTTTTTGTTTTATTTGTTGTTGTTTTTCTTCTCCGAGGTGTCTTTCTTTTGGAAATATCAGTGTAAAAGAAGAGACCATGGGTTTAAATCCATATATGGGAACTAAAGTGTTTTATTAAAAGTAACTTCCATCTTTAGTATATTGTGACATGTTTGCAAAATGAAACCATATGAAATGTTGGCCTTCTCATACATTTCTGCACTAACAGTGTCAACAAAGATGCATCATTGTCCATAAGTAACTCGCTCCTACTTACAAGGATGTGTATTGATGACATAACATCTTTCCTAAGTGACTTTGTTTTTTATTGAGAGCTGCAAGCCTTCCATATTTCCCATAATATATTCTACTTCCATTTTTGCATAATAAAGCTAAGGAAATTAGTATTTTATAGACTGATGGGGGTGGGGGGGGGAATGGTTTGTTCGGATTTGTGTCTTGAGGCTGAAAATATATTGTACTAAACCAACTCTAATATTGCTGTCACAGATGATTTTCCAGCTTTTATGAATGATTAAATTTTAGTACATTTTCATTATTTTCTCGTATTTCTTTTTTGTGTGTTTCCCATTTTTTATCATTGTTTGATAATAATGAAACATAATTTTTTGATATTTGCAATTTGTAGTTGCTCAAAGTATGTGGGCTAAAGTATGAACAAACACTTTTTTTTTTTTATAGTTTTACAAATCCTGTTTTCTCCACAGTACACAACAGCTGAAGTTGGTAAAGTACTGTTCAGGAGACAGTAGTGAGAATCAATACCTCCAAGAGAGCCTTTACAAGTGTACCTAGTGTTTCCTGTTGGCAGAAATGACAGCCTAAGCCCAAGCCACCAGAGGTTTAGCTGAGAAGTTGAGTCAGCTGACCTGCAGCAGGGAAGAAAGGAAGGAAAGAGGAACCCTCAGAGCTGGAGGCAGCAAAAGCAGAATAGAAACTGATGAGATGGTGGACTCGAGGCAAGTGAAGGAAGATGAGACTCACTTCGCTGATTCACCTCAGAATGATGGTGAGACATAAAGGCCTCGTTACGCGGTCATAATGCTTAACTGTAAATGTAACCTCGTGATTACATGACTGGAAGTATAACGAGTAAGGTTTTACACCAGAGCACTCTGGTGAAAATAAGACCTCTATAGATGTGTTCTTAATGCATTTTGTGCCTTTTGAACTTAGCAGTGATGGAAAGTAAGTACATTTACTAAAGTACAATTTTTGAGGTATAGCCATCCACTAGTGCCAAAGAGATTTCCCCTCTAAACTTCTCAGATGGTTTTATTTAAATCAGGTTTTAAGGCCCAAAGAGGTTAATTTGTCCAATATTTCATAAAAAGCAAAGATTAGAAAAATCAAAAACATTTATACAAATTTGGAGAACCCCAGTAACCATTCACTAGATCTAAGATCCACTGTATCTTGTGACCCTTTTGAGGGGCCCTGATCCCTATGTTGGGAACTTGATTATGAAAAAAAACTAGCTCCACCTCGACCAGCTACAACAGCAAAATGCTACACACTCAAACTGATTCAGCAATATCACCATTTACTAATGTAATATATCAGTTACAGAGGCCATTCATTTTGCAGAATGAGTAGCCTACTTTTAATTTTGCTGATAATACTTCCATACTTTTACTTAAGTGGGATTGTGAATGTAGGACCTTTCCTTGTATTTATATATATATATATATATATATATATATATATATATATATATATATATATATATATATGGTATATTTGCTTTAGTAAAATGATCTGAGTAGGCCTACTTGTTCCACTACTGACTACAAGCGAGATGATATCTGATTCTGAATTAAAGGGACCCATGTCAGCATGCTGTATAAGAGATGCTCGTGCTACCTGTGCGGGAACATGAACGGTAATGACCTCAGGTACCAGCTGCAGAGGAGTCTTCTCTCTAACAGCATCAGACCTGCAGCTGTCATATCGTCGCAATTTAAGTCCTATTTCTTATTATCCCCGCTGATTGATAAGCGGCGGTGCCTCCCCATCTCTCTCTCACCTACCCTGGCCCTCCTCCCTGCCTCCTTTCCCCTCCCTCTCTCCCACACGCATGCATACAGACCGACAGGCTACGCGACCCCCCTCCCCACCCCCCCCTTCCATCATTTTCCCATCTCTTACTCACTCTCTTCCCTACAACAAACATGGCCGCGAAATCTGATGGTGCACCCGTCTCTCTACGAAACGAAATCCCACCCGAGTGTCCCTCCAGGTCGGACCCGCGGCCTCCCCAGCACCGTCTTGCCGAGCAGCGCTACTCCCTGCCGGACTGCTGTTGGACGCTGTGCGCCCTTTTGGTGTTCTTCTCGGACGGGGCCTCAGACCTGTGGCTGGCCGCTGACTACTACCTAAGGAGGGACTACTGGTGCTTTGCACTGACTCTGGTCTTTGTGATAGTCCCGTCCGTGGTCGTGCAAGTGCTGAGCTTCCGATGGTTCGCCTACGATTTCTCGGAAACCGTCGAGAGCGGCACGGCTGCGGCCGCCGTGGTAGCAGCGTCGGGAGCGGAGGAGAGCGACTTCAGCACCAAGGACAGCGGCGAGCGGGGCGCTGGCCGCTCTGCCGCGGCCGGGGTGCTGCCAGGGCCGGGCACCGGGGGAGGAGCCCAGGGCTGCTGTAGAGCCTTCATGTGGTTCTTCCAGGCCATCATTCACATCTTTCAGCTGGCACAGGTCTGGAGGTAAGTCTGGGCTTACTGAGATCTGAGAGGAGGGGAACTACACATTCTGCCTTTGTACGCGTGTATATATCTCTGTGTGTGTGTGTGTGTGTGTGTGTGTGTGTGTGTGTGTGTGTGTGTGTGTGTGTGTGTGTGTTGTGTGTGTATTCATTCTCCAAAGCCAAGCATCACTCCCTGTAGAGGTAAACGATTATGAAATAATGATAATGTTACCAAAATGCCAGAATGTCTATTTTTATTGTTTGATGTTGCTGCTCAGCTTAGAAGGGGAGAATTAGACTCCACCCAACCCACCCCCCAACCCCCTGACACGCTTTTAGGTCAATCATCTCCCAGGAAAATCACCAACTCATCCACACCAATCGCCTTATATAGAAAAATAAAAATCCCTTTGTCTTCAGGGGTTTGGGCAAGAAGGAGCCTGACTGCTGAAGAAAATTGTCATGAGAGTTGCTTCCTATTTGCAATGATGTGTTTACCCACCTCCCTTTTCACTGTTTAGTGTATTTTTGAGGCTCCTGCTCTTATGTTGGCAAAATCCATATTCTCAAATCTCCCAGCAGTTTTTAGATTCAGTCTGTTGCTCTCAGCTGAGCCCAAACATGTTTAATTACCAGACGCGCTCTGAGACTAAAAACAAATCAAGGTACACTTTACTCTCACATGGGTGGTAGTAGGTCTGTAGGTCAGCTACTCAGTCAGTGATGGTGATAGTAAGCTTAGAGTGCCCTGAGAGGTTTTGACAGGCTTGAACCACTGCCAGCCTGGAGGAGGTTTCCAGCTGAACTGTGGTGGGAGTAGGGCTCACCAAAACGCGATGATATTCAAAGACAAGTTGTATTTTATACACATACAGGGACTTTATAGAAGGACAAATTGTGTGTAATGATGAAATCAGATGCAAATCAATTGTTTGATTTATCTATAGGCCTTCATAAAATCTCCCTGTCTGTGTCTTTCTTTGTGGTCTCTCTCTTCCTGCCTCTTTAGACAGCCCAATGGGTAATATATATTGATTCCTTATTTCCTCCTGGAGACTTAGACGTGTGTGTGTGTGTGTGTGTGTGTGTGTGTGTGTGTGTGTGTGTGTGTGTGTGTGTGTGTGTGAGAGAGAGAGAGAGAGATAGAGAGAGAGAGAGTGTGTCCATGAGCACATTAAAACATTGTGGCAGCCCAGAATTACCAGTAATGCAATTAAAGCTGCAGTGTGTGCTCCATTCATTGCCACTGCTCTCAGATCAGTATGTCTGAACATTAAGAGGATTACCGCTGTGTGTTTTACCCTCAGCTGTTAACTCAGGAATGATCCGTCACTGATACACTGTTAGTCAGGTGATCCGGGATCATTTTGGGCCGGCTACCAGAATTAAATGTCAGCGCATAAGAGATGGGATATGGGGTTGTGTTACAGGCAGAGTGTGTGCGATGAAACTCTGTCTTTGTGTGTGTGTGTGTCCTCCTGAGTCTTTGACCCTCATTACTGCACATATGCTCTATTTTCTCAGTGTGTTACATCCCAAGGCACACTTTGTGTAGAAGGAAGCAGCACAAAAAAGGGTTACACAAACTCCCTTGTGGTTCACTGGGCTTGTTGACATAGGGCTCCTCGGACCCTTCTCCCTGAGGCTATTACTGACACATTTATAGGTTCAGTCCTCCGTGGAAACCACCACTCATTTTCAAACAGTCAGGTCAGGTGGCTGTGTGTAATGATAAAGGTAATGGTTTACACACTGTGTATTTGCATGGTACAAATAAATGTCTCGTGTCAAGTACACATTTATGCAGTATGTGAACCTGCGTGTCTACAAAATGATGTATGTTTGTTATACAAGGTCATTATAAAACAAGCTAAGATTGGGGTGGGACTACATGTCAGCAAATCTGAGGAGTTCCACAAGGAATTTATAGCTAGCTTCCCCCACAGATCAGAGCATTTATTTGAATTTCCCTTTCTCAGTTTTGGCTTTCTCTGCAGCCCTCTGATTTTATTTGAAGAGAGATTGCAGACAAGCTTTTCAAACCCTCCGATGCCTGTACTAAAATTAAAACCACAGAGCTGCTTCGTTCAGTTTCAGTCTAGTCGAAATCCCAGATGAGCAAGCAACCATCTTTTTGGCAAGAACTACTGACAACTCCCAGAGTTTTGAAAAATTAGTTATGACTTCTGGGAGTCTGTGTTTGATGTCCAAAAGTTTTTAAAGCACAGTATTTAGACCAGAAATTCTGTCTTAATGCACTGACGAATGTGTCTGAATTGTGTCTGCCTCTGATACACAGGTATGTCCACGCCCTGTATTTGGGCGTGATGAGCCGCTGGCACAGAGACCCTGAGCGCCGTCACTACTACTGGTGCATGATGTTTGCGAGCGCTGATATCAGCATGCTGCGTCTGCTCGAGTCCTTCCTGAAGAGCGCCCCTCAGCTGGTACTGCAGCTCAGCATTATGATCCAGGCCAGTCAGGTGCTGCCCCTTCAGGGTGAGTTTCCAAAAATGACCAATTGTCACATCAGTCAATCACACATCTGCAGCCCACGCTGTGCATGATGAGTCACTAGTGCTCGCCTCAATCAGGCCCCCTACAGAGCAGAAAAATGTATATACCCGCTGTGCTAAATGGTAAGACAGCTACCCCCGAGCCATTTCCACCCTGTCTAACTTCTCTTGCTCAATCCCTCTCTTCCCTCTGTCTCTTCAGGGCTTTCAGCTTCTGCCTCACTAATATCCCTCGCCTGGATGGTCGCATCCTATCAGAAAGTCCTGAGGGACTCCCGAGACGATAAGCTACCTATGACCTACAAGGCCGTCATAGTTCAGATTCTGTGGCACCTGTTCACCATCGGCGCCCGCACCCTGGCCTTTGCCCTGTTTGCATCCGTGTTTCAGCTTTACTTTGGCATCTTCATCGTGGCCCACTGGTGCATCATGACGTTTTGGATCATTCAAGGCGAAACGGACTTCTGCATGTCCAAATGGGAGGAGATCATCTATAACATGATGGTGGGCATTGTGTATGTTTTCTGCTGGTTCAGTGTGAGAGAGGGGCGCACTCGCTGCAGGATGCTCATCTACAGCCTGACTGTGCTCATTGAGAACGTGGCGCTCACCACTGTCTGGTATTTGTACCGCGGCCCTCGTACCTCAGACTTCTACGCCGTCATCATGGTGTGCGTGGTGGCCAGCAGCTACGCTCTGGGCACCTTCTTCATGTTTGTGTATTACTGTCTGCTGCACCCTGATGGCCCAGTCTCAGGGTGGGGTTATATTGTGGAGAAGGAGGTGCCTGTGGAGTTGCTGGCCTCCCCAGCTACCAGCCTCCCCCCTGACGTGGTGAGCAGCCCCCCCAGGACCCTTCAGAGAACTAAAGGGTCAGAAAGAGAGCAGGGGTCTGGGGTAGATGGAGACGTGTTTCAGGTACGACCACCTCGGGGAGCTCAGGCCCCAGTGCCCAACCTCACACCCAGGACAGAGGGGCCTGTCATCCGAATAGACCTGCCCAGGAAGAAGTACCCCGCCTGGGATGCCCACTTCATTGACCGCCGGCTACGTAAAACCATCCTGGTGCTCGAAAGCGGCGCCCCAGTCACGCCAAGGATTCAGTACCGCTGTCTGGGCACACCCAAAGAAGTGATGGAGTACGAGACCACCGTGTGATGTGCTGAAAGCGCTGTGACTCAGCTCGCTGCCGCGTGGACACCCTGCCTTAAATAAAATGGCAGGTAGATGACTCTCACTGAGCAGTCTGTTTCAGCTCCACGCCTACTTTATTGCTCTCTGTACTGTCAGGCAGTAGAGACAAACAGGCAAGGAAGGGGAGGAGTGTGGTGTCTTTATTTTTTACAAAGGCAAAGTGCTGTGATGTTGTCTCATATTTTGGTTTCTGTATCATTTCTCAGGTCAGGGTGTGGTACAGGAAGAGGTCGACGTTAGCAGCAAAGCCCGCTGTCCAGTGAAGTTAGAGAGAGCACAGGTAGGCAGAGAAGTGGAGCTAGTTACCAATCAGAGGCAGAAAGTCCTCCTCAGTGAAGGTGCTTCAGCACATCCTCTCAAGGCGATCAATCGACAACAGGGACGAGCCTTCAACGTGCATGATTATTTATGGCAGCTAGAAGTGAAACATCACCGAACAAGATGTAGAAGAGTGGCATTTAAATATGGTGAACTCACGCACTGTAATTTTAAACACAATCTACAATAAATACAACACAGGCACTGATGATCATAATCATCCTTTTTCCATAGCTACTCACTCATGTTGAAGGAGTTTCTCTCTCTAAAAAATGCTGCTTCATGTCTGAAGGGCAGTTCAAAAGCAACATTTGAGTTGAATGTAAAAACAGTTGAAAATGTGATTATTTGTGAAAAGGCTTCGAGCATTAGTGGGATTTACAACATTCCTGTGGTATATCTGTTGTTTTTTTAGGTAAGCTAGAACAAAAAAAGAGATTTGTGTGTGTTTACAAGCAATCTGTTGTTTTGGGGGACATGCCATCACTATTACTCTAATAAGATGCACCTTCATTCAGAATGTGTATGTACTGAACAAAAGCTACATTATGATTTACATTTACAGGATGTATTCTACTGATCGGACTCTCAACAGTTGTATTTTCATACTGCATCCATCTTACACAGCAAAGGAAACAGGACATTAATTTCCATGTAAATTAAACTGTATAATGAAGAGGAAGTTACAGAGGGAAAGCACTGTCTGTAACTGTACAGTATCCATACTTTGTTGTCTGAATAATGTAGGAAAAAGAATAGCTGCAGACTCCAGACTTGGAATAGCTTTGATATTATTGGTGGTATAGGCATGGGGTACTTGTGGTAACACTTTAATTTTACAGGTTAGTTCTTTCCTTATAATTTCCTCAAAACTTTACTTGAAAGAAATATTTAATTTGGTACGAATTTATTTTAAATTCTTGATTTCCATAGGAATTTCCTTGAAAGCACTGCTCTATTTAAACCCAAAATATTTTAATCATCATCCACTAAACATTATAAACTTTATTCTTCATATATTATGAATTGCAAACTCACAAAATTACACATTTTTGACCTGCAGTACACTGACTGTTTAGAATTTAGTTGGAATTGATTATTTGGTATTTATTAAACTATTATTAGTGCTAAATTACATTTTTTAGGAACCTTCCAGGAAATTATTAAGAATATATGGACCTGTAAAATAAAGTTACTATACATTCTTTTATCAGGGTTGTTTTTCTATTGAGTAGTCACAAGGGAAATGTCTGAACCGCGTGTGTTTGCGCGTATGTGTGTGTGAGCTCACATACCAGCATGTGTATGGGTGTATGTGGGGGGAGGGGAGTCCTGCCATGTGCATTTAAATTAATTTGAAATTGTGTCACTGAGATATGACAGTTTTGTTGTAAACACTGTCCAGTCAGCTCAGTTTCCCCAGATGACACTGAAATACATAAAAAGCCCACAGAACACCTTTACCACCCCTGTTGCAAAAGCCAGAAAGGCTTCAATTATGGTGCTAACTGTTTGAGTCCATCACGTAACAACAACACGGTGTACCATAAAATGTTGCTTGTTGTGGCAGGAGTTGGGCGGGCTGTACCTCAAAACACAGACACAAAGCTAGAATCAAAAAGCCTTAAACTGGTCATTCCAGACTGTTGCTGTTCAGAGCAAGATTTGAAGAAAAAAAAAGATTAACAAGAAGGTGAAGACAATTTCATTATGTTGTTGTTAAAATAAAAAGCAATGTGTTTACCTGACTTTTGGTGTTAGTGCCTTTTTACACAGAATCAAGACAAACACAGTAGACAGACAGACAGACAGACAGACAGACAGACAGACAGATAGATATATAGATAGATAGATAGATAGATAGATAGATAGATAGATAGATAGATAGATAGATTTCAAACCATCTAAATTTGCAGATGCAGATTGATTGATTGTTCTGCGTTGCAGTGGATCAATGGATTAGCGGCTCTGAGCTTGTCACCACTACGTACAGTACTGTATATCCACAAAGGTCAGTATGGCCTCCTAACGGACAAACTATACTCTCAAACGCTGAATACACTCTTTAGCATGCTGTATGTAATTAAACTGTGAATGATTTATATCAGTCTGTCAATTGATCACTTCCTTTTAGGAGTCACAGTTTCTGTCTCGGAGGAAAATATTCAAGCATCATGTTTGCAAGTGAATAGGGTGTGAAAGCAACATCTAAATCCTATGCAAAGTGTCCAATTTAACTCCTATTGCTGCCGTGTAATGAGAGAATAAGTAGATTGTCCGTGATCTCACATCACAGTTTCCCATTCCTCTGACTTGTTCACAAATGTTAAAGGATAGCTGGTGACTTTGAGACCACCTAATGGTGGGCATCTGTGATTTATTAACATAACATACTTGATGGTTTATAAGGATTTGCATGAACATTTATCAATAGACAACCTAAATGTATAACTGTAACATTACCAAATAGAAAGCATTAACATCAGCCAGAGAAAACAACTAACTAACTTTAACTAAGTTAAGTACTAATTGCATTATTACAAATAGAAAGCATAAACCTGGATGCAAACCAACTCCACCCTGTCTCCATCCCCACACATCCGTAACCTGAGAGTCACCTTCGACAGCAACCTCACTTTTGAAAACCACATCAACCAAATAACCAGAACTGCCATTTTTCACCTCTAAAACATTGCCTGTCTCCGCCCATCACTCACCTTCTCTGCTGCTGAAATTTTGAGTCACGCCTTCGTCACTTCCAGAATTGACTACTGCAACAGCATCCTCTATGGTTCACCTGCTAAAGCCTTAAATAAACTCCAATACATCCAAAACTCTGCTGCCCGTCTCCTCCCCCACACCTGTTCCCGTGATCACATCACTCCCATCCTTCAGAACCTCCACCGGCTCCCTGATTCCCAACGCATCCAGTTTAAAGTCCTCCTCCTCACCCCCAAAGCCCTCCATAACCAGGCTCCGTCCTACCTCACAGACCTGCTCCACTGCCACAATCCCCCCCGTAACCTCAACTCCTCTGACGCTAACCTCCTCTCCACACCACTCAGGACCAAGCACAGTACCTGGGGTGACAGAGCTTTCACCATTGCAGAACTCTGGAACTCCCTACTCATACAGATACGTGACTACTGACCTGGACACATTCAAAACACTCATCAAAACACACTTCTTCAGATTAGCTTTCCACATACAATAGTCTTACATTTCTCACCTGATAGTTACTGGTTTTATTGTTTTGAATTGCTTTTAATATGTTTGTTTTATGTGCTGGTTTTATAGCTTATCTGTTTTTAATGAGCTATATGTGCTGGTTTTACTGTAAATTGTCTTTGAGTACCATGTGAAGCGCTATATAAATAAAATGTATTATTATTATTATTATTATTATTAATATAAACACCAGCTAAAGGAATAGTTTTACACCAAAACGTTCTCTTTTTTTAATGATGGCTTTTAACTGATACAAATCATTAGTCAATTATGTACTCACATCAATAAGGCCATTAGTTACTGCTTATAAAGCCTACAAAAAGCTTTTTTGTACACAATTTTACGTAATTAAGTTTAAGCTTTGATTTAAAAAAGTGGTTTAATCAGTTCATTAAAAAAAAAATCAGTCATCAAATTTAATTGGTGAATTTGGTGAATACTTCCTTTGTTTCAAGAGCACCTCCCACTATTATATTAGACCCAATCAACTGCGAGCAAGATACATAACTGCCACCACAGCCAATCCGCGCACGGAGGGGCGAGGCTAATGCTTTGCGTTTAGTTGCCTTTGCGTTCAACTGCCACATTTCAAACTAGAATGGCGACCGCTGTTTGCGGTTTGCAGTCCACCGGCAGTAACGGTAAGTCAGTTAAAACACACAGAGAGCACCGGAGGAAAACGAAAGACTCCAGGAGGAGACAGGCGGCTTTGTTGTTCCTTAATAATATCTCACTCGACGGACGACCCCAGTGTCAGCCTAGCGATGAAAACGACGACCAAAAAGCCGCCGAGGAGCAACGACTCAGGGACAGAGACGGCGGCGCAACGGTCGTGCCCCTGCCGTCGGCATGTCGCCAAGAACCGGTCGCCCAGGTGACAGAACCCGCGGCGTCAGGTAGTGGCTCGTCCTCCAGTTTTCCAGGGGTAGTCAGTCCTACCCGACCTTTGGCAATATCTCCTGGACCTGCTGGGGCAAACGAGGTATTTTTGGAGGGTGGCACTGCGGCCGTTACGCTAACCCCGGACACCCCTATGTCTCCTGTTCCCTCCGGACACCAGCCCTGCTCCCGTGTCAGGTCAACGCCCGCCGCTCTGAGCCCGGTCCCGACCGGTAATTCTATGGATTCACGGCAGAGGTGAGGATAGTAGTGGTCGGTGTTTCAACCGTTTCAACATGGGCCTTTAAACAGGCTACTCACTTCCGCATGAAATGAAACCACCAGGTATAATGAGAGGAATTCACTTTCATTCTCTGTTCCAGTATTTTCTGTATTTAAAAGATTTTCAAGTATGAGTATAAATAATATGGGATATATAGATGGAGTAGCTATATAGCTAGGTTGTTTCAGCAGGGTTGATTGATGTCTTGTGTTATTAGAGTCTTGGATACAAATCACTGTCACTTGTCTGCTCTAAAATAAGACACACCTCTTGTATCATTTGTCAGGTTTATGATGTGAGCTGTTTGGAGAAAATACCCTAATAAATCTCGACCCTTTACTTAGGCTTTACCTCCAAATTTGTGATGCTAAAGAGATTTACATCACAGATTACAGATTGAGCCATATCATGTGAAGGTCCCTTTTTGTTTGGTTGATGCATTAATAAAGTGTGTCTTCGTGTCTTACTTGATTTCTACTCAGGTTAAGGAATGTCTCTGGTTCTCCTGGACCTAAAGTGCCAAAGAAAGTCCACTTCATCAAAAGTATGCGGCAGTACGATACCAGGGGATCTAGGTAAGTCTCCAGTCTACATAACAAATACATTTTACATACTATAGACTACTGTTTTTCTCAAATGGGGGTATGTGTACCCTAGGGGTACTTTGGAGTACTGCAGGGGGTGCATGAGATTTCTTTAAATATGTTTTAAAAATATCAGTCATGCATAATTCCCTGAAAAAATTATACTATAATAATGAATTTGTGAAGTCATGGTTTTTAAACATTTGAAGTAGCATTTAAGCGATTTTCAGTTACGAAGTTGTTGTTTAGTCAATCAGACCTGTACCTCTTTTATATAGCCTTTTATTTATACCAAAAAATGCTTTGCGCTGGTCAGGGGGTACTTGGCTCAGAGCATGTTTCACAGGGAGTACATTATTGAAAAAAGTTTGAGAACCACTGCTATATACAATAGAGGAACCCATGAGGAATGCTGCACAAATTTTTCTGTTAGAAAAATGTAATACAAACAAAAGCTGCTTTATTTTGGACTCTGAAATATGCCTTTACTCACAAGCAGTGTTCTACTCCTGCTTTAAAGCTGCTTAACTCTGGCACAGAGACTTAGTTTGGCTTGCAGAGGAATAATAGCAGTACAACTGCTGCGTGGTGACTGCTACAGTAAATTTAATCACCATTGGAAGCTTTGCAAAAGCCAAAAGAGGTGCAGTGTAGAAATGTAACACCCTATATTGCAGCAACGGTAAGCTTACTCCACAGCATGATGGGACTGAAATAAACACTGTTGTTAAGTCGGTTGACACCTGTTATAAAACCGTGTGGCATTTGTTTGGATAAATTTTTTAGGAATATTTTCATACTGCCCTTCGATACCGAAAACAACATGTCATATAGTTGTTTTTTTGTTGTTGTTGTTTTTCACTAGCCAAACCATTTGTTTTTGACATCCATTTTTTACATTCCTCCTCCACTTTACTAACATTTCATGCCCACATACATGTAATGTGTCATGTGTTTTCTGCTGGTGTGTGCAAAACAATGATGAAGCAATCCTAAATTGCCCCACAGGTCTGAGTTTTTGTTTCTGTTTGAGGCAGTGCATTTTACTTACTGAGCTGAAGCAAAGCTATCTGGGTCATATAACTAAGCTAATTAACACAAGTTGATTTCTGTGCTGCAATATTGTCCCCTGTAAGAGATTTGATATCTCTCCCTGAGGTGTGTGTGTGTGTGTGTGTGTGTGTGTGTGTGTGTGTGTGTGTGTGTGTGTGTGTGTGTGTGTGTGTGTGTGTGTGTGTGTGTGTGTGTGTGTGTGTGTGTGTGTGTGTGTGTGTGTGTGTGTGTGTGTGTGTGTGTGTGTGTGTGTGTGTGTGTGTGTGTGTGTGTGTGTGTGTGTGAACAATAGAGTTCTAGTGAATGTGTACTGCATTTGTTGGTTGCTTCTGCCTGGTTGTAGTCAGTGCAGCTCTTAGCCCCAGTTTGTGAGATCACAATATCAGTTTTTTCTAAAAATAAATATCCCACAAACTTTACAAACCCAGAAGGTTGTTTACGATTAGTTGAGTGACAGAAAGTTGATCTACTACTACGAACAGTCTTGATAATTTATTAATGATAAAAATATATCCTATTTTCAGCTACCTTAATTAGGAGATACAATCGCAACTTTAGAAAATTCCTTTTTATTGTTGGCAGACAAAATGTTTTTTTGTTTTTTTTTCAGAACAGCACTTCTATAGCTAGCTAGCTAGCTAGCTAGCTACAACCTTCTTTGTTTTTAAAATATTGGTGGTTATATGTTTTTGGGAGAATCAGATGCTTATCTGGAGGTGCAATCAGACTTTTTTCATTATCGGTTAATCTGCTGTTCAATTCACTCTCAGTGGTTTCAGTGACGTGAAATACTTTGAGTATGTTGTTCCTCTCACAGTTGAGTAGAAGGTCCTTAATGTGGCCCAGCCAGGACACACATGCGTGCACACTGCCGTAATGTGGACTGAATGTGTACACATGTGGCCCAGACCACCTCAGAATGTGAGTGTTTGCATCTCAATACTTTGAAGGAGTACGTAGTTCCGCTCAGAGCTAAGTAGGCGGTCTTTAATAGGATCATTCCCGTTCTCACTGATATTATAATGTGGAGACTCTATGGCTCAAACCACCTCCCAAAATGTGGTTTTTGAGAGCCGATCTCAATGCGTCGTTACAAAGTTTTCACCGGTTCTCCACTTATGAGCTGATCACTCAGAAAGGATGTTAATGGCAGGTAGAATCGGGTGAATGTGTCCTAAATGAGCCCTAGGTGCATTCACACCTGTACTTACAGCTGTCCCTTTGTGATCATATTACTTAGATCAGATTTTAATACCGGGGCAATTAATAGCTGTTCAGCTAGTAGTGGTAGTGACTCAGATCAACATAGAAGTGGCTCAGTGACTGATGGTCAGTGCAGCTCCAGCAATGATGAATATCATGAGTACAGTAGCTGTTGAGTAGCAGTGGCTGTGGCTTGTAGACTGACACTAAATCTGTTTTGTCTGCCTGTACTTGCTGTGTCCTGCAGGATCGTGCTGATTTGTGCCAAGCGGTCGCTATATGCTGCTTTCTCAGTGCTGCCCTATGGAGAGAGGGCTCACCTCAGGTACAAAGAAAGCACAATCCCAAGCAGAGAACACCCACCACTCGCTTTTATGTTTTCATCATCCTGTGTGATTCATCGTTCATCAGAAAGGGGCAGTGTGAGTTCATTGTGCGGTGAAAATGACAAAATGTCTGTGACTCTTTCTGAACAGTGATCCTAAGCTGGAGACTCAGAGACAGAGGCTGTCTTCTGTGGTGGCTGCTGACCTGCTTCCTTCCCTGGAAGGTGTGGAGCTTGCAGACTATGGAAAGGTAAATGATGTCTGTGTGATATGCAGTATAGTGCCATGATGAAGAGAAGTACTCTCATTACTCTGATAAATCTGCCTCATTTTCAGGTTGTTGACGGCCTTATTTTCCCTCCTCAGGTGGTGTCACACTCAGCTCCTTTATCCGACCAATGCCTTGGTGAGGCAGAAGAGTGGCGGCGCTCCAGAGAACGGTACGGCTCTCACCCCTCAGTCCCGTTTCCGTGGCAACGGGCAGAGGAACTTTACCCCGGCTCGTGTGAACAGCAGCGTGGCACAGGACCAATGTATGGCTCCAATTTACACCAACAGACACACCTCTGCTTCTTTACCGTTTAACTGACCTCAGTTATTTATCCTCAGTGTTTTTATTTTTTATTTTTTTCTTCTTTTCCCCCAGGTATAGAGGAGGTGGTAGAGTACGATCCTAACCTGCTCAGTGACCCCCAGTGGCCCTGTGGGAGACATAAGAGGGTTCTGATATTTGCATCATACGTGGTGAGAGTTTGTTCGTTTACGTGCAGTTAAATATTCAGGATACAGCCGGCTTTCTCGAATAAGCTAATTTATTAACAACGAGAAAACTAGTTTTTCATAATCCGGATAAGGGATCATAGTAACTTGGTTTCTCCTGGTAGCTTGCATGTGACAAAGACTGCAGACAGGGAAAGTTACAGCAGAGCGGGTGGATGTAAGGAGTGGATGTTACATGTAGTAATGCGTCTTTATATTTAAAATAATTCCTTTCAAAGTTCGACTAAAATGTTTTTGTATCCGATTATGGGCTTTTGGGAGACCTTAACACACCTGTAAACTAATTGAATTTTGCGTGTTTGAGGCTGAGTTTCAGCATAATCAGACCTGTAGCAACCACTGTCAGTACTGCTAGCTAAAGTAACTAGGAAGCTAATCGACTTATATAATGGGTAAGTGAAGATTTTAGCAAAAACTTTTGTCATTGGTTATTCCATATGGAAAGCACTAAAAATTTTAAATGATGATCAATAATTCTATTCTAAAACTATGTTTTGGGAATGGGCGATAATACCTCTATCGATTTTCGCCACAATATACAAATATTTACACAATGATATTTGTGATAAATAATAATCAGTAATGTGGATATAATGATTAAGTGAGTAAAGGCAAATGATAGAACTGTGAGAACAGTCTGGTGTGTTAAGAAAATTACATCCTTTTACTGTAATGCAGCCTTTAAAACCAGGAAAAGGCAACTCTTGTGTCCTATTACGATATCCAAAATCTAAGACGATATCTAGTCTCATTGATATATTTTACTGCTGACATACATGTAAAAAAAAAACCTAAATTAGAAAGGTCACTTCCATCCTTCTCTAATCTGATCTAAAAATCACATTTTCCACCAATCTAGAGTATCATGTATTTGTCTAATGGCTAAAAACACTTCAATGTCACAGTGGGTTTAAAAAGGCATTTACAAAAATCAACAGTATGGTTCTTTGTCATTCATAATAAATAGAATACAGACTGTGTATAGTAGTAAGAAAGGTGCAGGAGAACGTCTTCCACAAACATCACAGTGCAGGTTTCATTTAAATAGAATACTAGGACGTACCAAAAGAAATCGGTCACAGAAAACCAAAATAAAAGCACAATTAACGTGCTCATTGAACATCTCTAACATAGAGTTCATGACTGCATCGACATCAGAACGTCACACGTACAAAAACACATTCAGAGAGACACACATGCCATTAAGTCTTAAAATATGGGAGTGTAAACTAGTTATTCTTAATATACAGTGAGCGACTTAAGTCACAACTGACTGAAAATAAATACTACCAGAATTATTTGTTTCCAATACCACAGTGTATAAACACACAGTCCTTTACCTTACCACACTCCCACTTGCTGATGTTATTAATGAAACCAGAAAATGTCAGTCTAACCCTGCTGCACCAGCCTCGCGGTAGCGTACGACTCTTTGCCTCGGGGAGGTAAAGTCCCATCTCCAAGGCAACCAGCACCGGGAACTCCAGAGGAATCAACTCCCGTCTGTTGTTACGGAAACGCTCTTCCAGCTTCTGCCCGTCCACAGGAAGAAAAAACAGAGGAATACATATTACCATGTAGTAAAAGTCTAAAAATGTTTAATAAAAATAAATAACAGTAGTATCCCGTTTAATGCCCATGCATCCAACAGAAAGGTTTATTTTTTCCATAGTGATCATATGTATGTGTGTTGTATGTATGTATGTATGCACGCACAACTCTTGTGTCCTATTACGATATCCAAAATCTAAGACGATATCTAGTCTCATTGATATATTTTACTGCTGACATACATGTAAAAAAAAGTCAGAACCGACGCAGTCATGCTGGTTTCTTTAGTGCTTGTTGTAAATGCACCTGTCTCACATGGACTGTCCTTATTAGTTTCAGAAACTAGGGACAGGGCCATTTTTATTTTGAGATTAAAATGGTTCTGATTCAATCTGTAAAATGAAGCAGATCTCCACTTCTAAACCAACCTCCACCACTGTTGGAGTAAAATCCACCCATTATGTCCCATTCACATGACTTTTATTGCTGCGGAGTGTCACAAGACGGTAACCTCTAGCATGAGTGTGTGTGAAACGGTTATTACCTACCGAGGCCGTTTATATACGCAATTGTAAAACTTTATTGCAACTGTAATTCATGCTGACACAAGTCACTTCTGTACTGGCATGCTGATTTGTTTTTCATCTCTGCAGACGACTGTCGTTGAGTACGTGAAACCATCTGATCTGAAGAAGGACATGAATGAGACTTTCAAGGAGAAGTTTCCTCACATCAAGCTAACTTTGAGCAAGATAAGAAGGTGCAGATAGATTACACACCCCCTTGGAATGTCCTCTAACAGCCTTTTGAAGGCTGAAAACTTGTTGTACTTCTCTCCACAATTCCTTGTGGTTGTTAATCTGGTTCAAACACAGTGCACTCTTTCTCAGAAAGCCAATCAGTAACTGTGACTTCTCTCCACTAGCCTGAAGAGGGAGATGGGGGCCATGAGCGAAGACTGCGGTCTACAGCCGGTCACCATAGCGATGGCTTTTGTTTACTTTGAGAAGCTGGTGC
This sequence comes from Perca fluviatilis, assembly GCF_010015445.1. Taxonomy (NCBI): domain Eukaryota; kingdom Metazoa; phylum Chordata; class Actinopteri; order Perciformes; family Percidae; genus Perca; species Perca fluviatilis. The sequence goes on from NC_053116.1 coordinate 12,099,930, forward strand.
TGAAGGGACGCCTCAACAAGCACAACAGGAAGCTGGTGGCGGCGGCGTGCGTGCTGCTGGCAGCAAAGATCAGCAGCGATCTGCGGAAGCCAGAAGTCAAACAACTCATCGACGTAAGTAAAGTTTCCACAGAAACAGATGTCAGTGGAGAAACTTGAAACAACGCAGGACACGTTGGCCTGTAACCCTCATGCACGTTAGCTTCTTGTCTTACCTGGGATCTGATAAACAGTAAATTCATCAAAGTCAGTGCCCATAACGCTATTTTCCAAGCGACTGTAGCTTTCATAATTCACAGGGTTTTCATGGTAAATCAGCCGTCGAGGCTTTTGTTGCTGTTTGTCACTCTGCCTGAGGAGAAACTGCTGTACTCGCGCTGTTGTTTATTTGGTTGCCATGACTTCGGCAGTGATGACTTCCTATCACTGTTCCAGTTGCTCACCCTCAAAGGGGAGAGAGAGCGATGACTGTGCTCTTGAGTTCGTGGAGCAGACAGCTCTGCAGAGTCGTATAATTACGACTTCATGACATTTTTTATAAATACTGAAGGAGAGGCGGCAATCGCTGTGTTTTTGTGATCGCTAGGAGCCGAATAAAAGTTCAATTAATTGCACAGCCCTACTACACAAAAGCAATTGAACTCAAAATTACAAGGCAAAAGTGGCCTAGTGGTGTAATTAATAGCAGAAAAGTCAGCAATGTATATGTAAACAGTGTACATTAGAATAATATTTATGATTTGAGTAATTATACCTAATCATTACATTGTGTTTGTCTGTGTTTATATAGAAATATATTAGAAATAATATAGTAGTGTATAATATTCTAAAACTGTATAACTTAACTTTCCATTGAACATTGATTATATGCACACTGTATATGAAGAAAAGGATCTTTGCCTACAGTAGGGAACGTTTTAAAATTATTCACAGTTGTAGTCCTTGTTTTTGGTCAGTTAACGTTCACAATAACAGCCACCCTGCGTGTTGCCAGCTGAATGCTTTTAATGCGAATTAGCACTGGTAGGAAATGTATATTTGCATCAGCAGTAACTTCATTCAGCTCTGACTCAACGAGGGAGGGTGATGAAAATTACAAACAGTAAACCTGGATTACTTGCATGCATCGTTTCCTGTGAGTCCCAAACTGTTTAAATCCCACGTGGGAATGCTATTATGTAGAGAAGTACAGAATGTACCTGCATTCAAGGGCTATTGCCTAACAACAAAATGGCAACCACTAATAGTATCAAAACGGATTTCATTAAAATCAAGGATTATAACCTTAATATGGGCTAGTTTGTATTAATGATAAAAGTCTTAATTGTAAATTATCAAGTCTTAATTAGCAAACATATGCCATAAACAAATTCATTAAACAAAAGTCACAGTATGTCAAAAGGAATATACCATTTAAAATATCAAATACTTTCATAATATAGCGTTTCATTGTACAGTAAGTCATAGTAAGGCATTAAAATCCTTTATATTGTGTATAGTGTTATAGTATAGTTTCTTATAAAAAAGTTATGGTATGTCATAGAAGTCATAGTATAGTATGTCATAAAAAAGCAGCAACCGCAGGTCCCTTTGCTGCATGTCATTCCCCCTCTCTGTCCCCTTTATGTAGTAAGTCATAACAATGTAAAAAGTCATAGTATATGTCATAAAAATATAGTATGTCATAAAAATGTTTTACAATTGCGTATATAAACTGCCTCGGTAGGTAATAACCGTTTCACACACACTCATGCTAGAGGTTACCGTCTTGTGACACTCCGCAGCAATAAAAGTCATGTGAATGGGACATAATGGGTGGATTTTACTCCAACAGTGGTGGAGGTTGGTTTAGAAGTGGAGATCTGCTTCATTTTACAGATTGAATCAGAACCATTTTAATCTCAAATTAAAAATGGCCCTGTCCCTAGTTTCTGAAACTAATAAGGACAGTCCATGTGAGACAGGTGCATTTACAACAAGCACTAAAGAAACCAGCATGACTGCGTCGGTTCTGACTTTTTTTTACATGTAGGTCAGCAGTAAAATATATCAATGAGACTAGATATCGTCTTAGATTTTGGATATCGTAATAGGACACAAGAGTTGTGCGTGCATACATACATACATACATACATACATACATACATACATACATACATACATACATACATACATATGATCACTATGGAAAAAATAAACCTTTCTGTTGGATGCATGGGCATTAAACGGGATACTACTGTTATTTATTTTTATTAAACATTTTTAGACTTTTACTACATGGTAATATGTATTCCTCTGTTTTTTCTTCCTGTGGACGGGCAGAAGCTGGAAGAGCGTTTCCGTATCAACAGACGGGAGTTGATTCCTCTGGAGTTCCCGGTGCTGGTTGCCTTGGAGATGGGACTTTACCTCCCCGAGAGCAAAGTCATGCCGCACTACCGCAGGCTGGTGCAGCAGGGTTAGACTGACATTTTCTGGTTTCATTAATAACATCAGCAAGTGGGAGTGTGGTAAGGTAAAGGACTGTGTGTTTATACACTGTGGTATTGGAAACAAATAATTCTGGTAGTATTTATTTTCAGTCAGTTGTGACTTAAGTCGCTCACTGTATATTAAGAATAACTAGTTTACACTCCCATATTTTAAGACTTAATGGCATGTGTGTCTCTCTGAATGTGTTTTTGTACGTGTGACGTTCTGATGTCGATGCAGTCATGAACTCTATGTTAGAGATGTTCAATGAGCACGTTAATTGTGCTTTTATTTTGGTTTTCTGTGACCGATTTCTTTTGGTACGTCCTAGTATTCTATTTAAATGAAACCTGCACTGTGATGTTTGTGGAAGACGTTTCTCCTGCACCTTTCTTACTACTATACACAGTCTGTATTCTATTTATTATGAATGACAAAGAACCATACTGTTGATTTTTGTAAATGCCTTTTTAAACCCACTGTGACATTGAAGTGTTTTTAGCCATTAGACAAATACATGATACTCTAGATTGGTGGAAAATGTGATTTTTAGATCAGATTAGAGAAGGATGGAAGTGACCTTTCTAATTTAGGTTCTTTGTTTCTCTCCAAAAAATAAAATAATCCAGCCACATATATATATTTAACTTGTGAATAGAAAGAAAATATTGGATCAGATTCTTGTGGCAGCTGTGTGTCCAGACAGAAACAGGATTGTGATGGCATATTATTTATAGTAAATGTGTTTTGTTTTTTATCTTTTATGTCGTTAACCGGGGATATGTTTTTATTTAAAAAACAAAACAAAACGCTGCACTGGAATTTATTCCTAGTCAGGCTAGTTGTTGTCTTTTTCAGTTCTCAGGAATTTTTCTTTCTCTTATCTTTCAGTGGCTTATAAAATCTAATCCAAAGAGATATTTAAAAGTTCTTACGTAGCTATCACCTGTAGTCCCATTGTAAGTCAAAGGAAGGTAACCGATTGTGCTTTCACAGATAACAAGTACCAGACAGTATTAACCTGACTGTAGTATTTGTTGTGTAGTAACTCTTCTGATTTAGGCGTACAAATATGGAGAGAAAAAAGTGCCTGAAACTACAGTGGCAGCGAAATGGTTAACCATCTTGTCATAAGTGATATTTAATGTTGACTTTTCTGAGTCTTGCTGCTGTAGAGATTTTTTAAATGTCGAAATTGTTCTTGTCTGGGAAACGTAATAAAACAGTTTATTGTCTGCAGTTATGACCAATGTATTATGATAAAAATCCACTTGTATTGTTGATGTCAAATGGGTAAATATTCAGTTTTTTTTTTCATATTGTAAAATGAATGTTTTTCAAATATATGTTCAGACACTGAAAAGTCATGTTTTGTTTTTTTGACTCAACACAATTTATATGACGCCGTTTCATCTCCTCAGAGCGGTATCAGTAAGTGAAGTGAAGCAAGTGAAGTAATCGGTCACAAAACTGGAGAATAAACATGACAGTAGAGCGTGTTTCTCATCGTTTTAATGTTCCATTGTGTTCGGACAGCTCAGACTAGCTCTCATGCAGGTAAAATACATGTTCAGTTTATTTTAATTCAACACACTGTTGGAGGATGAACATGGCACAATCAGCGAGGGAGAGGAGTCTTAGTGACAGTTTCTACTATATTAACCATAATCTTTAACCTTAATGTTTAACAGTTACAAAGCAGCTAAATAAATAACTTAAATAATAAACTTTAAGAGTTCTTAGTCCAGACTCATGTCTTCATCGTCGTCTTTCTTGTCTTTGGAGTCTCCATCCTCGTCCGACTTTGTCTCAGTCTCCATGGCTTTGGCAAAAGCCTCAACATCTGCAGTGATAGGAATGTTAAGAAATTGGAGCTGCAAAAAAGAACTGTTTCATGATTTATTGTACATATAGTATGTCATAAAAATATCAAAAAACAGTATAGTGTCATAAAAATATAAACTCATAGTATGGACGCCTGGGTAGCTCACCTGGCAGAGCACGCCCCCTCTGTCCCCTTTCATGTCTTCAGCTGTCCTATATAAATAAAGGCCTAAAAAATACCCCAAAAAGTCATAGTATGGTATGTCATAAAAAGTCATAGTATAGTATGTCATAAAAATACATAAAAGTCATAGTATAGTATGTCATAAAAAAATCATAGTATAGTATGTCATAAAAATATAAAAAAGTCATAGTATAGTATGTCATAAAAATATAAAAAGTCATAGTATATAAAATGGTCATAGTATAGTATGTCATAAAAATATAAAAAGTCATAGTATATGTCATAAAAAATCATAGTATAGTATGTCATAAAAATATAAAAAGTCATAGTATAGTATGTCATAAAAAGTCATATATGTCATAAAAAGTCATAGTATAGTATGTCATAAAAAAATCAGTATATTATGTCATAAAAATTACAAAAAGTCATAATATAGTATGTCTTAAAAAGTCATAGTATGGTATGTTATAAAAAATCATAGTATAATATGTCATAAAATTATAAAAAGTCATAGTATAGTATATCATAAAAATACAAAAAGTCATAGTATAGTATGTCATAAAAGTCATAGTATAGTATGTCATAAAAAAAGTCATAAAAGTCATAGTATAGTATGTCATAAAAATATAAAAAGTCATAGTATAGTATGTTATAAAAAATCATAGTATAGTATGTCATAAAAATATAAAAAGTCATAGTATAGTATGTCTTAAAAGTCACAGTATAGTATGTCATAAAAATATAAAAAGTCATAGTATAGTATGTCTTAAAAGTCATAGTATAGTATGTCATAAAAATACAAAAAGTCATAGTATAGTATGTCATAAAAGTCATAGTATAGCATGTCATAAAAAAGTCATACTATGATTTGTCATAAAAAGTCAAAATCATAGTATAATGTCATGAAAAAGTCTAATTATGTCATAAAAATATAAAAATGTCATAGTATAGTATGTTATGAAAAATCATAATATAGTATGTCATAAAAAGTCATAAAAAAGTCATAGTATAGTATGTCATAAAAATATAAAAAGTCATAGTATAGTTGTCATAAAAAAAGCAGTATAGTATGTCATAGAAATTACAAAAAGTCATAGTATAGTATGTCATAAAAAAATCATAGTATAGTATGTCATAAAAATATAAAAAGTCATAGTATATGTCATAAAAAATCATAGTATAGTATGTCATAAAAATACATAAAAGTTATAGTATAGTATGTCATAAAAAAATCATAGTATAGTATGTCATAAAAATATAAAAAAGTCATAGTATAGTATGTCATAAAAATATAAAAAGTCATAGTATATGTCATAAAAAATCATAGTATAGTATGTCATACAAATATAAAAAGTCATAGTATAGTATGTCATAAAAAGTCATAATATATGTCATAAAAAGTCATAGTATAGTATGTCATAAAAAAATCAGTATAGTATGTCATAAAAATTACAAAAAGTCATAGTATAGTATGTCATAAAAAGTCATAGTATGGTATGTTATAAAAAGTCATAGTATAGTATGTCATAAAAGTCATAGTATAGTATGTCATAAAAATCTAAAAAGTCATAGTATAGTATGTTATAAAAAATCATAGTATAGTATGTCATAAAAATATAAAAAGTCATATTAAAGTATGTCTTAAAAGTCATAGTATAGTATGTCATAAAAATACAAAAAGTCATAGTATAGTATGTCATAAAAGTCATAGTATAGCATGTCATAAAAAAGTCATACTATGATTTGTCATAAAAAGTCAAAATCATAGTATAATGTCATGAAAAAGTCTAAGTATGTCATAAAAATATAAAAATGTCATAGTATAGTATGTTATGAAAAATCATAATATAGTATGTCATAAAAAGTCATAAAAAAGTCATAGTATAGTATGTCATAAAATATAAAAAGTCATAGTATAGTTGTCATAAAAAAAGCAGTATAGTATGTCATAAAAATTACAAAAAGTCATAGTATAGTATGTCATAAAAAGTCATAAAAAGTCATAGTATGGTATGTTATAAAAAATCATAGTATAATATGTCATAAAATTATAAAAATTCATAGTATAGTATATCATAAAAATACAAAAAGACATAGTATAGTATGTCATAAAAGTCATAGTATAGTATGTCATAAAAAAGTCATAAAAAGTTATAGTATAGTATGTCATAAAAATATAGAAAGTCATAGTATAGTATGTCATAAAAGTCATAGTATAGTATGTCATAAAAATCTAAAAAGTCATAGTATAGTATGTTATAAAAAATCATAGTATGTCATAAAAATATAAAAAGTCATAGTATAGTATGTCTTAAAAGTCATAGTATAGTATGTCATAAAAACTACAAAAAGTCATAGTATAGTATGTCATAAAAATACAAAAAGTCATACTATAGTATGTCATAAAAGTCATAAAAGTCATAGAATAAAGCATGTCATAAAAAAGTCATACTATGATTTGTCATAAAAAGTCATAAAAAAACCATAGTATAATATGTCATAAAAAGGTCATAGTATAGTATGTCATAAAAATACAAAAGGTCTTAGTATAGTATGTCATAAAAGTCATAAAAAGTCATAGTATAGCATGTCATAAAAAAGTCATACTATGATTTGTCATAAAAAGTCAAAATCATAGTATAATATGTCATGAAAAAGTCTAAGTATGTCATAAAAATATAAAAATGTCATAGTATAGTATGTTATGAAAAATCATAATATAGTATGTCATAAAAAAGTCATAGTATAATTATGTCATAAAAATAAAAAAGTCATAGTATAAGTATGTACAAAAAGGTCATAGTATAGTATGTTATAAAAAAATCATAGTATAGTATGTGTCATAAAATATAAAAAGTCATAGTATAGTATGTCAATAATATAACAAGTCATAGTATAATATGTCATAAAAAGGTCATAGTATAGTATGTTATAATAGTCCCTAAAAATAATAGTATAGTATATTATAAAAGTCATAAAAAGTCATAGTATAGTTTCATGTATAAAATAATTTGAGTCAAAATCATAGTATATGTCATGAAAAAGTCTAAGTATGTCATAAAAATTAAAAAGTCATAGTATAGTATGTCATAAAAAAAAAGTCTTATAAATAAGGTATGTCATTAAATATAAAAATAAAGATAAAAGTAGATAGTGACAATTAAAAAGATTCATGATTTTAGTAGTAAAAAAACAAATAAAGAGGTATATGAGAAAAAGGTAAGAGTGTGAGTATTTGAATTAAAAGTATAAATAGTAGTGGGTATGTCAAAAAATTCATAGTAAAGGTGTAATAAAAATACAAAAAGTCATAGTATATTATGTCATAAAAATATAAAAAAGTCATAGTATTGTAATATAAAAAGGTCATAGTATAGTATGTTATAAAAAATCATAGTATAGTATGTCATAAAAATATAAAAGTCAGTAGTTAATTATGTCATAAAATATAAAAAGTCATAGTATAATATGTCATAAAAAGGTCATATTATAGTATGTCATAAAAGTCATAGTATAGTATGTCATATAAATACAAAAAGTCATAGTATAGTATGTCATAAAAGTCATAAAAAGTCATAGTATAGTATGTCATAAAAATATAAAAAGTCATAGTGTAGTATGTCATAAAAATATAAAAAGTCATAGTGTAGTATGTCATAAAAATATAAAAAGTCATAGTGTAGTATGTCATAAAAAATTCATAGTATAGTATGTAATAAAAATACAAAAAGTCATAGTATAGTATGTCATAAAAATATAAAAAGTCATAGTATAATATGTCATAAAAAGATCATAGTATAGTATGTTATAAAAAATCATAGTATAGTATGTCATAAAAATATAAAAAGTCATAGTATAGTATGTCATAAAAATATAAAAAGTCATAGTATAATATGTCATAAAAAGGTCATAGTATAGTATGTTATAAAAGTAATAAAAGGTCATAGTATAGTAAGTCATAAAAGTCATAGTGTAGTATGTCATAAAAATACAAAAAGTCATAGTATAGTATGTCATAAAAGTCATAAAAAGTCATAGTATAGCATGTCATAAAAAAGTCATACTATGATTTGTCATAAAAAGTCAAAATCATAGTATAATATGTCACGAAAAAGTCTAAGTAAAGTATGTCATAAAAATATAAAAAAGTCATAGTATAGTATGTCATAAAAAGTCAAAAAGTCATAGTATAGTATGTCATAAAAAAGTCATAGTATAGTATGTCATCAAAAAGTCATAGTATAGTATGTCATAAAAAAACCAAAAGTCATAGTCTAGTATGTCATAAAAATATATAAAGTAATAGTATAGTATGTTACAAAAAATCATAGTATAGTATGTCATAAAAAAATCATAGTATAGTATGTCATAAAAATAGAAAAAGTCATAGTATAGTATGTCCTAAAAAATCATAGTATAGTATGTAATAAAAATATAAAAAAGGTCATAGTATAGTATGTCACAAAAAAATTCATAGCATAATATGTCATATAAGGTCATACTATAGTATGTCTTAAAAGTCATAAAAAGTCATAGTATAGTATGTCATAAAAATATAAAAAGTCATAGTATAGTATGTTATAAAAAATCATAGTATAGTATGTCATAAAAGTCATAAAACGTCATAGTATAATATGTCATAAAAATTCATAAAAAGTCATAGTATAGTATGTTATAAAAAATCATAGTATAGTATATCATAAAAAAGTCATAGTATAGTATGTTATAAAAAAGTCATACTATAGTATGTCATAAAAGTCATAGTATAATATGTCATAAAAATTCATAAAAAGTCATAGTATAGTATGTTATAAAAAAGTCATTGTATAGTATTTCATAAAAGTCATAAAAAAACCATACTATAATATGTCATAAAAAGGTCATAGTATAGTATGTTATAAAAAATCATAGTATAGTAGAGAACTACAGGAAACGTATGATCTCCGTAATTGCAAACAAAGATTTCTGTACCAAATATTAAGTTCTGCTTTTCTGATGTATCTAATACTTATGTCATGCAATAAAAAAAAATGCAAATTAATTACATAAAAATCATACAATGTGATTTTCTGGATTTTTGTTTTAGATTCCGTCACTCACAGTTGAAGAGCACCTACAATAAAAATGACAGACCTCTACATGCTTTGTAAGTGGGAAAACCTGCAAAATCGGCAGTGTATCAAATACTTGTTCTCCCCACTGTATAGAGGTTTACTCCTCTGTTCCCTTTCATGTCTTCAGCTGTCCTATATAAATAAAGGCCTAAAGAAATGCCCCAAAAAAGTCATAGTATGGTAGGTCATAAAAAAAATCATAGTATAGTATGTCATAAAAAAGTCATAGTATAGTATGTCATAAAAATATAAAAAGTCATAGTATAGTATGTTATAAAAAATCATAGTATAGTATGTCATAAAAAAAGTCATTGTATAGTATGTCATAAAAATATAAAAAATCATAGTATAGTATGTCATAAAAAAGTCATAATATAGTATGTCATAAAAAGGTGATAGTATAGTATGTCATAAAAAAGTCATAGTACAGTATGTCATAAAGTCATAAAAAAAAGTCATAGTATAGTATGTCATAAAAATATTTTAAAAAGTCATAGTACAGTATGTCATAAAAAAATTTTTTCAGTTAGTTACAGTTTCTCTGCTTGATGTGACACTGACCTCCTTTGTTAGCTGCATCCACAGCTTCCGCAGGCAAACCAAACTGGTTCATCAGAGGCCCTAACTGCCCGGACGCCAGGGCACTGCTGAACATGCTCATTGCCTGAGGAGAGACAATAAACACCAAGAATAAGGACAAATACAGTACAACAAGATGCTAAATATCAACAAGAGACACAGAGAGAGAGAGAGAGAGAGAGAGAGAGAGAGAGAGAGAGAGAGAGAGAGACTCATAATGACCAGAATCCTTCTAAAAGGAGAAAATAGTATCTCACTTAATATGCTATTTCTGCACCCAAGGACAGAAAATTTTAATTTTTTTAATTTTAATTTTTTTATTTATCAGATACACAGGCAACACATTAGAGGGTATATGTTAAATGATCTCAAGTCTATATACATTCATATCTCTTAAAATACAAGGCTGGTGTTCAATGGCAAAACGAGGAAACAGAAAAACAACATTTTCATATTGAATTTAAATATAAACTTTCTCAGAATGAAGGAAGATTGTATTGAGTTATTGAGGGTGTTCAGCGGCACACTTCACCTGCTGAAACTGAGGCGAGCTGAGCGTGTTGTTGAGCTCCTCTGTGCTCTGAGGCAGGGACTCTCCAGACGGCAGATAAGGCATCAACCTCTGCTGCACCTCAGGGTTGACAAGGATGGGAGCCATGATCTCAGGTGTCAGGACGCTGGCGAGGTCCACTGCAGATAACAAACACCACAACTGACTGGTTAGTCTAAAAACATCCACATTTTCCTACAGTTGTAAAATCTAAAATCTATCTGATGGGGTTTATGCCCTTTAGACGATGAGCAGGAATTTGAATGTTTAACTGTCTTTAACTGAAGTACTAGCCACTGATGCATTTAACTGCAGTAGGAAAACCACAGCTCTCAAGTCATGGAACTTTAATAAATTTACTTGTGTTAGGAATTCACAAACATACACAGTAGTGGAAGAAGTACTCAGATATTTTACTTAAATAAAAGTATTAATACCACACTGTGAAAATACTCCAATAAAAGTCCTGTATTCAAAACCTTACTTGAGTGAAAGTATGCAAGTATTATTAGCAAAATGTACTTTCAAAAAGTATGAAAAGTAAAAGTACTCTTTGTGTAGTAAAATGTTCCCTGTCAGCGTTTTATGATTCTGGATGGATATTATTGCTGCATTAATGTGTATGTTTTATATGACTGCTGAAGATGTTTAAGGTTGAGCTAATTTTATCTTGTTAATATACTGTTGGGTAGTTTAATCTACAGCAATGCATCGTATTCTATAAGATCATCATATGTTTGTAGGGTCGCTGTCCTGTGAGAACATATCTTTAAACATTATTATTTTCTCTATAAAGTGTGGGAAAATAGTGACAAATGTAATTTATTCAATTCAATTTTATTTATATCAAATCATAACAAGAGTTATCTCGAGACACTTTACAGATAGAGTAGGTCTAGACCACACTCTATAATTTACAAAGACCCAACAATTCCAGTAATTCCCACAACAACAAGCATTTAGTGTGACAGTGGTGAGTAAAACTTCCTTTTAGGGAGAAACCTCGGACAGACCCAGGCTCTGGGTGGGCGGTTGTCTGCCTGTGCCAGTTGGGGGTATGATGAACGGTGGCAATTACAGCCACAATAAAGATAATGGAACTATGACTAGAAATGACTAGTTGTTGTAGTAGTTAATTTATAACTCCCACATCCCAAGAAGGTGATCGATAGGATAAATGTAACTCCAACTGTCCTCTGGACTCCATAGAGATGGTGGAGGAGAGAAGGATGTTAGCCAAGCTGACATCCATCATGGACAACACCTCTCACCCCCCTACATGACACTGTGGGGTCCCTGAGCAGCTCCTTCAGCAGCAGACTGATACACCCACGGTGTAAGAAGGAGAGGTACCGCAGGTCCTTCATCCCGGCCGCTGTCAGACTCTACAACACCTGCTCCACCCGATAATGTAGTTTTTATTTTTATTTTTTCGGGTCCTGTCTCAATCACCCACCACTCAGCATGGCTCTATGTATATATTTGTTATTATCTGTATTTATATTTTTCCATCTGTATTTATATTTTTTCCATTCCAAGTACTTACCTTTTCAATATTATTTATATTATGGTCATACTTAAATATAATTTATATTATGGTTAATTACTTTTGCTGTTATGTAATTACATATTTTTCAATCTAATTTCACGTCAATTACTTACTTACATTACAGTATTTTTTTGCACTATGGCCACCTCACTTTACTTTACTTAAATACTTCTTGTATAATGCCACTTTACATTCATTCAGTGTTTTTTGCACATTGTCTGTTGTTTGCCTGTTGTTTGTTTGTTGGTTGGTTTTTGTTGTGGAAAAACTGCTGCTGTAATAAGTGGATTTCCCCATTGTGGGATGAATAAAGTATTATCTAATCTAATCTAATCAATCTGTTTTAGCTTTGTTTTTGGTCTCCACCAACTCCTGAGGGAAATATCTGGCTCTTTAGCTGCTAAATGCTAACCTGACTCTGCCAGCGGTCTCACGAGGCTAGCTAAATGCTGCACTATATTGACTGGCTGGTCTCTAACTGTGTCTGTCTACTGTGTACAGTAGGGGTTATCCTTTTCTACTACTTCTTCAGTATTCTCTAGTTTTAAACGTGAATCTCTGGGCAAGGTGAGGGTGATAAATAGTATCCATGAAGCAGGATGTGTAGTACAGTTAAATTACATTTAAAACAGCGACAGATTGCAGGGGGTTCCTGCTTCTGCAACACATTTAATTTATCATGTTCAAATTACACACTATTACAGAGACTGCTGCGTTCACAATGGTAATTATTTTCTGCATAGCTATTTGTGGAATTACACTAATTAGGCCTAATTATATATTTTCCCTCTGGTGGTTAATTCAACTTTTTGTCAAGTCTCAGTTGTGTGGAGCGTCGGTTGCTCACCTCCCTGTCCGCTGCCGGGCACATTCATGGTGGCCAGGATGCTCTGCAGGTCTCTCAGCTGGATGGGCTGTGTGGGGTTGGCTGCCCCCGCTGCTACAGAGGACACAGCAGGGGTGGAGGGGGTGGTGGCTGTGGGCGAGGCCACTGTGGTGGCGGAGGGAGTGATGGGGGTGGTGGGCACCTGGGTGGAGCCGAGACGACTGGCAGCAGAGGTGGAGGTGGGGGTGACAGCTGTGGACGGACTGAGAGGAAAGAGAAAAAGATCACTGGACTATTATTAAAACTTTTAACATGAGACACTAATACACATCAACCTGTGATATTTTATGTTTTAAGTTTTTTCTGTTGTTGTACCCATTTTCCTTAGACCTACATAATCTACTGCTGCTCAGTTACTTGTATCTTTTGGCGGGAATGCATTTCGACAACCTCAAAGAATTCAGACTGAACTTTATGTGTTTAGTACGTGAAGGTGTGGAGAACAACAGTGAGCATGACAGAAATAACAACCAGAGAACAAGTTATTCCAGTCACTGATGTGTATTCTGATTTATTAATCTAGCTGTGACATAAGCCAATCGATAGTTTAGATGATCAACAGAAAGTTAATCAGCAGCTATTTTGATAATCATTTAAGTCATTTTTTAGGCAAAAATGCTGAACATACTATGGTTTTAGTCCCTCAACTAGTATCAGAGTAGGGCTGCAACAAATAATTGGTTCATTGATTTACAGAAACTTAATCGTTTAAGTCATTTTTTAAAGCAAAATCACCAAACGTTCCTTTGTTATAGCTTCTTAAATGTGATGATTTACAGATTTCTTTTGTCTTATATGAGAGTAAACTGAATATCTTTGAATTTTGGACTGTTGGTCGGACAGAACGAGCAATCCAAAGACGTCACCTTAGGCTTTAACATATTGAGAAATAATCAGCAGATGAATCGATAATGGAAAGAATTGTTAGTTGCAGCCTTAGATGTGACTGTGTGTGAAGGAACTGGAATTTGCTGTTTCACCATAGAGTTTTTGACCCCAAAAAATTATACTTACTGGAAATCTTCTGGAGTTTTCAGCTGAGAGTTTTCAGCTGAAAGCTTTCTCCATTAGCTTAAAGCTAAAAAAGTATTTACTATAAGTGGACCTTTTGCTAATATTTGTTTTTAAGCTATTTCCAAAGTCAATAATCAACCTTCAAGCTCAAGATTTTTCCCAATGTAGTTGTTAAAGACTGGTTTAAAATGGTAAGTCTATAAAGATGCACTCAATCTTTGATTATCATGTACCTGATTTACTGTTCATGTTTCAAACAGTTGATTTTGTTATGCTCTTCTTCCTCCTGTCTGTCACAGCTGCCCCTCATATTTCTTCGCAAAATCACATCTCCTTTGTTTGTTTATCAGCAGTAATACAAATATGATGCCACCAAACAACCAAGTAGGCCCAAAAATACAAGGTACAGAGCCAGAAGCTGTTTTAGACAACATAAACTGTCAAAAAAAAACACAGTATATCTTTCTTGGATGTTAAACAGAAAGAAAAAAAAGATACCTTGTGGAGGAATTACTGGCTGCAGGAACACTGCTGCTGCTGCTGCTGCTGCTTCCCAGGAGGTTGGCCAATCCTGGGCCAGCAAGTGCCCCGAGACCACCTGTTATTCAGAAAGAAACAGCCACGTTATTCTCCTCCTGAGAGCATCAAACTGCATTTACCAAGATATTATCCTCTTTGTAGATACATACCGATCCCCCCCAGTCCAGTTGGTCCAATGAGCTGCATGAGCTGGTTGTGGCTCATGTTACCCAGAAGGCTCTGCAGACCACCCTCTCCTTTACATAAGAACAATAACAGGTGACATCCAGCATCAGGATTAAATTCAGTTTTTAGATGTTTTATGGTGGCAATATTTCAGGTTCTTGCACATTACAGGAAAGCAGTTATGTGAGCATCTGTTACCCCCCAGAGCAGACAGATCGTGACCTCCGCTGCCGCCACTACCCAGAGCACCGGGCATGGGAGGGTTGTTGAGATATTCGTTCACTTTACGGCAGTGCTCCTCATCCTTGTCACTCTTTGGCTCCTGAGATCAGAAAAACAATACTCAGACCAGGTTTTATCTGGCTCACTTATGTTTACACTATGTTTATTCAGTAGTTTTTCTACATTAGGCATTGATATAATTTTGTGTTAATAATATAATAATAATAATAATAATAATCTTGTCTCTGTTGATTCAAATTGAAAATAAATTGGAAAGATGCAAGAGTTGGTTAGACTTTCAAGTGTCAAGTGGCATTATTCTATATTTAACAACTCGGAAACCATAAACGCTTCTTTTAAAAATGTAAATTTCATTAAGTTGGGAAAAGCTAGACAAACAGGAGTAAGTAGCACATTAGCTGGGGACTATTTTCAGCTGTGGATTAATACACCTTTGGTGCTCTAGTGAATATTTACGGCAGCAGGAGAGTGTATGTGGGATTGACTCAAAATAAACTACAATGCCCTCGTTGTGATGAAGGCACATGTCACTCAGTGAAACAGTGTGGCTCATTGATGTGTTTTAATAGTTTTGGACAACAATGGATCTCTGTGGCACGGAGGGATAAACTACATGAGGCTTTGGCTACATAGGCAATACTTGTAAGTAGGACCAGTTCATTGTTTTTGGTCTTTTCATAGATTTGTTAATAAAGAAAATGTAAAATTATGACCAGCCTTATCTATTCCTTAATTTCTGAAAAAAAAGCCTGCCACAATACAACTTGCTATATGCTTTTTTTCCTTGTGTGAATGCATGAGATGGCAGTTGTTAGAAAAATTATGCTTAGAATGGTTTTTGCTTCAGTTTTGTTAAACCATTTGCATCCAAACTGCTGTTTTAGCATTTCTGTCATTCATGTGTTAATCATGAAAGCAAGTGACCTTGCAAAGAGCACAGGATGTATTCCTGAGGGCAGAACACATACAGTGAGGAAAATAAGTATTTGAACACCCTGCTATTTTGCAAGTTCTCCCACTTAGAAATCATGGAGGGGTCTGAAATGGTCATCGTAGGTACATGTCCACTGTGAGAGACATAATCTAAAAAAAAATAAAAAGATTCCAGAAATCACAATGTATGATTTTTTAACTATTTATTTGTATGATACAGCTGCAAATAAGTATTTGAACACCTGAGAAAATCAATGTTAATATTTGGTACAGTAGCCTTTGTTTGCAATTACAGAGGTCAAAAGTTTCCTGTAGTTTTTCACCAGGTTTGCACACACTGCAGGAGGGATTTTGGGATCCTCCACACAGATCTTCTCTAGATCAGTCAGGTTTGAGCTCCCTCCAAAGATTCTCTATTGGGTTTAGGTCTGGAGACTGGCTAGGCCACGCCAGAACCTTGATATGCTTCTTACAGAGCCACTCCTTGGTTATCCTGGCTGTGTGCTTCGGGTCACTGTCATGATGGAAGACCCAGCCTCGACCCATCTTCAATGCTCTAACTGAAGGAAGGAGGTTGTTGCCCAAAATCTCGCAATACATGGCCCCGGTCATCCTCTCCTTAATACAGTGCAGTCGCCCTGTCCCATGTGCAGAAAAACACCCCCAAAGCATGATGCTACCACCCCCATGCTTCACAGTAGGGATGGTGTTCTTGGGATGGTACTCATCATTCTTCTTCCTCCAAACACGGTTAGTGGAATTATGACCAAAAAGTTCTATTTTGGTCTCATCAGACCACATGACTTTCTCCCATGACTCCTGTGGATCATCCAAATGGTCATTGGCAAACTTAAGACGGGCCTTGACATGTGCTGGTTTAAGCAGGGGAACCTTCCGTGCCATGCATGATTTCAAACCATGACGTCTTAGTGTATTACCAACAGTAACCTTGGAAACGGTGGTCCCAGCTCTTTTCAGGTCATTGACCAGCTCCTCCCGTGTAGTCCTGGGCTGATTTCTCACCGTTCTTAGGATCATTGAGACCCCACGAGGTGAGATCTTGTATGGAGCCCCAGTCCGAGGGAGATTGACAGTCATGTTTAGCTTCTTCCATTTTCTAATGATTGCTCCAACAGTGGACCTTTTTTCACCAAGCTGCTTGGCAATTTCCCCGTAGCCCTTTCCAGCCTTGTGGAGGTGTACAATTTTGTCTCTAGTGTCTTTGGACAGCTCTTTGGTCTTGGTCATGTTAGTAGTTGGATTCTAACTGATTGTATGGGGTGGACAGGTGTCTTTATGCAGCTAACGACCTCAAACAGGTGCATCTAATTTAGGATAATAAATGGAGTGGCAGACTAACAGGTCTTTGAGGGTCAGAATTCTAGCTGATAGACAGGTGTTCAAATACTTATTTGCAGATGTATCATACAAATAAATAGTTAAAAAATCATACATTGTGATTTCTGGATTTGTTTTTTTTTTAGATTATGTCTCTCACAGTCCTACGATGACAATTTCAGACCCCTCCATGATTTCCAAGTGGGAGAACTTGCAAAATAGCAGGGTGTTCAAATACTTATTTTCCTCACTGTAATGTGGAGGAGATGCCGGGCCTGACCAGAGATACGAAGAAAGCTACTGATTGCATGAACCTTTTATGAACCGAATAACTTACTTGACTCCCAACTCCTTTAAAAAGACACTGTTGTGAACAATCTATCTGCAACATTGTCATTACCTGCACAATACAGGTTTATCTCTTGTACAATTTTCATTGTGTCTTTTTAACAAGTGAAAACCAAAGTGTGTGCTGCATACCTGCATCCAGAAGAAGAGTCTTTTGGAGCCAGCTTTGAACTTCAGCACATAGACTCGTCCGGTGGTGCACTGGTTCACCCGTTTGAACTCACAGTCATCAGGGAAGATGATCAGGTCCTAAATCAGGACACGAAAAGGGGTTAATGTTAAGTCAAACACAGGTGGAGCCTGTATAACATGCAGGAGGTGTCCCCTACATCATCCACGTTCCCGGTGGTCCGATCCTTCCAGCAGAGGTGGATGAGCGAGTCGTCGGTCTGCTGTATGTAAACCTGGCCTTTGCGCTTGTCAGGGGTCACCGTGCTGCCCTTCATGGTCATCTTACCGGCCCGAAACTCCACCAGGTACTTGCTGGAGGAGCCGCGGGACCCAGACACCATGCTGGGGAACAAAGCTCCAGAAGCCATGATGAAGAGGACAGGCTGCTGCAGGGTGGACAAATAGGAGGAAAGCCTCAGACAGGCCTCACTACATAGAAACATATGGGTCATAAATAATCATAAAGGTCATCAGAATCAGGTTTATTGCCAAGTAGGTTTTCACATACAAGGAATTGGCCTTGGTGCTTTGGTGCAAGAGAAAATAAAAAACAAGTACTGCAAAGTAAAGTAACAAAAAAACAGAATAAACAAATAAATACTATGAAATTAGTACTATACATACATATACATATATATATATATATATATATATATATATATATATATATATATATATATATATATATTAGACTGCAGGAGATATGAGGTGTTTTTTCCTGCTGTGTCACTCCACTCATGAACTTACTAATGAACATATTATCCAGCAGTAGATTAATTCAAATATATTTAAAATGGTAGTTCTTCCTTGGACATTCATTCTGGACATGTTTCTAGCCCACTAGTCTATTAATGTAAAGCTATAATTTTGTTATTTTCTTTCAGGGGATGGTAAGGTTCTCCTAGACTGACACGACAATCACAATTTTACCAGATGATATAATAAAGAAACAGATTTGAAACGGAACATAGAACCGGAACAAAGCTCATCCCAGTGCTCCCATAATGAACCTGCTACTGGAGCAGTAGCCACCTGGTAGCCACGGATGACTCTGCATCCTGCCGCCAGCTGTCTGTTTTCAGCTCGGCGTGGTCAAGACTGAGCTGCAGTTTTACATTCCACACACGTGGAGTAAACACACACCTGGTTTTGTTGTATCAAATTCGATATATACATAGAAGGAAAAAAAGATATTTATACTTACATGTACTCACTGAAATACCGCTCAGCCAGAGGACAGGCAAACGCGCTGAAGATGCTCGTGATTGGCTAGCTGGCGCCGGTGTTTCACTGTGATTGGTCCAACCGTGTGTCAATAATGAGGGCTTTAAACCTCCATGCGCACGTTCGGTAGAGATGGCACAACATTGCCCGTTTATTGTAAATAGCTTTATTAATGGTTTATAAATCAAGTACGTTATGAATCAGTTAGAAGCTATTAACAATGAACTCTTGAACTTTGACACATCAGATTTGACGCTGTAACTCAACTGTATGTATGTAATGCAACTCTACAATATGTATCATTCATATTGGCAACCAGTTTTTAGCATTGTAGAAATTGTATATATTTGGATTGCACCTTATTTGCACTTACTGTTACCATAGTCTTTTGTGTAGTACTTGCAATCTTTGTATCTGCCCTCTTCTAACTTACATACTGCAGCACAGCACTTTCTCTCAGGTTTAATCTTGTCTTACTTTAGAGGCCTGAAAGGTTAAGGTTTTCAGTTTTTTTCACAAGAAATCAGCAAAGATTAGAAAAAAAGTCATAAAAAATATTAAAATGTTTATTTTACTTTATTTCAAATCCTATAAATCCTCTTTGGCCTGTTATTTGGGCACCACTGGTATAAATAACACACAATGTCATAAAATGCGGTTAAAGTGATGGTTCAAACAACGACAGGGCTGGTAATTTCAATAGTGCATCATTTATTTCTCAAATATGCCATGTATGCATATGATTGTGTATGGATAACAGTATGAGGAAAAACTAAACAAAACAAAAGATCAATACAATCTAAACATTTTTAAATAAATGCTAGACGAAACAAGAGGGTAAAGTGTGACCATCAGAGCGAACCTACACCTTTGAGTGTCTGCAGGCCTCACAAAGTGCTTTCAATTCAGAGTAAATTCGAGAGCAGCTGGGGGAAGACATGTAGAATATATTTTCACTGTACAGTATGTGCATTGGACTGTGAGCGTTCAAATGTGCATGTTCATGCAATGTTAGTGCTTTGAAACACAAAGGAACATACTAACATCTGCTGCATATATGTAAGTGTTCTAACATTAGCACACAACATTCATTAACGGCTGCCTCTGTAGTGTCTGAAACACACACTGGCTACAAGCTAAAGAGGAGTTAAGTGTTTTATTTTCATTCTTCACATTTCACGAGGACAGACTAGATGGATCAGTTTGCATAGGTTTACGATGGCTACAGTGTTGTCTTTTTTTGCTGCTGCGGTGTCCGAAAACCACTTTCGTTGATGGAAAAATGTCTCTGGGCATAAACTGGAACCTCTGGAAATAGTCAGTTACTTGTCCATGTGTGAAGACAAACGGCTATAATCAGGAGTCAGTACAGCTCTCTCTTTAAACAAGAGGTTTTCGAACGGTGCCTCGGCAGGCGGAGGGAGAGATGTGAGCCGCAATTTGCCTCAAAATTCCTACTCCTTCCCGGAGTCATAACTCGGTCAAAAAATATAGGCTATAAACACAAATTTTAGATTTGGTGCGACTTGCACTTCCCGGAGATATCATTATCTCGCAAACAAACGTCCAAAAATCCGCTTAGAAATCATAAAAATTAAAGATGCTCCTTTTAATGCAAGAACTTTCCTGAGAATCATGTTTTCAACTTTTCTTCAGTAACAAAGTCATCCAGTGATAGTTGTCTGTACATTTTATGGGTACATCGCATACAGGAACTGCTAATAGCTAAGTTGGCAATTTTTTTTAATGGTGCCAATTTGCAAAATAAACAAATACAAGCAACAACGAAAAACACAGCTACCTAACTAACTGACTCTATAGCAACATTATATTTCCTGTTTACAGTTACTTTGTCTTAAGTAAGACAAACAATAATAGGAGTTACAAAATCCATTAAAATGAACTTTTCATTAATATTGTGTTGACTGTATGGCTCAGAATATCCCATCAACATGTTCCTTATAGTGTCAGAATTTAAACCAAAACGCGCTGTATCCTTTCGCTTTAACGTTTTATGTGAAGTCATTTACAGTATTATACTTAGTGCTGAAAAAGTTTTTATGGCTTTAACTTGTGTAAATAATCGTGTTGGTGGACATGCATGCACCAATTATTATACACATTATCTATGTTACAGCGAACAATATAATGTACCAACAATGTGTTTACTGTGAAGGTAAACATGGTTATAAGCAGCTTTCATTTCTACTGTAAGTCTCTATTCACAGAAAATAAATCACACGTGACATTTTAGGGATGTTTACAGCTAACGAAAATACACATCTAATATTCAAATAGGTTATATATAAAAAGTAGCACGTGTTTAAATAACCCCTGATATTTAAATGCAACTGGACAAGAAGTGTGTGGTATGTCTATAGGTAAGATTAGGGTTGGGTACCTGAACTAAAACTGAGAATATATCCTCTACAAGTCAGAGCTTTCGGTCCTGCAGCAGCAGCAGGATGATCACCACACACACACACACACACACACACACACACACACACACACACACACACACACACACACACACACACACACACACACACACACACACACACACACACACACACACACACACACACACACACACACACACACACACACACACACAGGTTTAAAAACCCTCGACAGGTGAGTAACGTATATGGGGATTATTATTGTCATGATTAGGGCATATAAAGACGGAAGATGTTTATGTCAACATTTACAAATAAGTAAACTCTAAAATTCTCCTCAATATCACATTTCTCCTGTGGACCAAGTGCACAGTCAGTATTAATCTGATAAACTGTTTGATAACATTCTGATTTCAGCTTTTTATGGATTCAAGCAAAGACACAGTACCAGTGAGCATCGGGACGTCACAAAGACACAAAATCTTAGATGCTGAGAAATAAAGTGAATCCTATCAGAGAGGAGGAGATCTTCCATTGAGCACCTCCTCCAATGTCAATAAATGTTGGGACAGTCAGTGTAATTCCTGTCAAAGTATCCACCTGTGTACAGCCAGTCCTCAGCTCCTGTGTGAGGGTTTGTTCCCAGCTGAAACCACCTGGAGAGACACAACACATGCTTTAGTCAGTATCTTTTGGATATTAATGAGCGTCCGTTACATTCAAGCCATTGCATTCAAGCCATTGCCTAATGACAATCAGTCCCACAAAACTCTCTATTTCTCAGTATGGCTATGTTTAGAAACAGTTTCTGCAACTTTCGCATGCAGAAACTCGAGAGAAGATAATTACCTCTTTTGAACAGTCCATCATGTTTATTTAATCCTCCTTGGCTACTAGCAACTGTGTGTAGGAGGTGCGCGATCACGGAAGGCTGGTGTTATGTGGACGTGCCAGTTTTGTTGTCATTACTTTGAACTCCTCATGGGGGAGACAAACTACGCATTATAGCTTTAATTACACGGTTACAGGAAATATTACATAACATCAGAATCAGATTTATTGCCAAGCAAGTGGACAACGTGAGCTTTAATGATCAGTGGAGCTTTTGCTGCTCTTAGCAGGGAAACAGGCTTTGGAGCATTAAGAGACAAGGCTGCCAAGTAGACTATTTTTGTTCCAGGTAAACTGATGATGTAAGTGTGAGTGTAGATGAAGTGTAGTCTTTCTAATTATGTATTTAACATAGCAGAAATCCAGGAATTAGGACACACTCAGACATGGTGTATGTAACTTTGTTGGCTTCATCGATGTGCTAAAGGGAAATTTTTTTGTCAATTCAGACAAAAGTGACTTGACAGGACATTCACATAAGTCTTTAAAGCACCCATATTATGCTCATTTTCAGGTTCATAACTGTATTTTAAGGTTGTACCAGAATAGGTTTACATGGTTTAATTTTCAAAAAACACCATATTTTTGTTGTAGGCCTACTGCACAGCTCTCTCTCACTGCTGCAGATCCTCTTTTCACCTGGTTTCTGTTTTAACTACAGAGTGAGAAATCTTTTCTTCTTCTGTACTATCTTTGATTGCACTCGCACATGCGCAGTAGCTCAGATGTAGATCATGTCAGCTAGCTAACTCTAGAGACAGTAAAAGAAAGCCTGTTTCTCCAACTTTGGTCAGTTACAATGCAGGATTAGCTGGGAGACTTCTAAATGAGGGCGCACATGTAAGTAGTTCTTTTGTAGATTATGGTGAACTTGTGTGTGTTGTAGCAGTGCTAAATAAGATCCAGTTTGAGGAACAGATTCATGCGTACAAAGGCTTTTCAGACGACAAAACACTCAACGGTTTATAATATTGATAAGACAGGATTATCACGGCGGCAACTATTTTTTCCTTTGTGACAACTACTGTGATGTAAATAGAAATACAGCGTTCACAACTTCACGTTACAAAAAAATCTACCAGGAACGTATGTTGTATCCAGCTTTTTGTTGGCAACCACAAAGATACAGGAATGACACACAGATTGGAAGGTGGTTGTGGATACAGGTTAACAACATATAGAATATTGAAATAGAGAGATCCGCCTCTAAAGAGTATATGTGGGTATATGTGGGTATATGTGTTTACAATAGTGTGTTGTGTGTGTATGATCCTATTTGTATTAATGTATAAATGTAAATGTACATGAAGGTTAATTGTTGTGAGCTGCAGCCTTTAAATTATACAGAAATATTACTCGGTCTGACACATTAGGACTGCCGTTGTGACTTTTATGTAAAAAAAAAATAAATAAAAAAAGTGTTATTCCAATAGGAGGCCGGTATGTTAAATTGGCATCAGATTTATGTAATAAACTCACCTAGTTGACCACTCCTCCTCCTGCACGGAGCGTTCCCTGCATGATGCCCTTTGTTTCTCCTCTAACCGCTCCTTCTCTGTACTCGATAAGTCTATAAAAAGACACAAAATATGAATGAAGGAGCCATTACAGAATCAGGAGGGTCCTGCTAATGCAGCCATGTGTGGAAGGAACAGTTTGGGCTTCTCTCGGCATGTTTATGTGAGGTTGGTGTTACCCATGTCTCCAATCTCCATGGCTCTGATGTCGGGCCTCAGTCGGCAGTCTGTTGGTGCCAGTAGTCTCTCCATGCCGGGCTCCAGTTCATTTAGTGTCATGGCAAAGCTGGTGAAGTTATACATCTACACAGAAGGAAACACAGCAAATAAACATCTTTTTTATATATATTTTTTATATTTTTAAATAATGGGCCTTCTATTAATGTCAATACCCACTCTTGATTAAAGGGTTGGTTCACTCAAATTATGAAAAAACTATTTCTCATTTACAGATAGTTTTACATTTATTTGTCCAGGTTTGAGAGATCGGTCTCTGCCTCCACCCCAACAGAATGAAGGTGAATTTTGTTTGTATTGTTTGCACAAGATGAAAAAGATTCACATTTGTAATAAATGACGAGTTTTTCCAGAATATGTGTCGTTATTATTTCCGTTATTCCGACAACGTGAGCTTTAATGATCAGTGGAGCTTTTGCTGCTCTTAGCAGGGAAACAGGCTTTGGAGCATTAAAAGACAAGGCTGCTAAGTAGACTATTTTTATTCCAGGTAAACTGATGATGTGAGAAGTGTAGTCTTCCTAATTATGTATTTAATTCTTTGTCAGGGGAACTATTTTTTCCATAAGGAAAATTCCCTTCAGTGTAAACTGTAGCCATGAATAATGAAAAAGTAGCGAAGAAGTAGACTGCAAGCTAGTAAACATGGAAACATGTTACGAGCAAGGCACCATACTTTGATAAACGCAAGTTTTGGTGACAAACAAACCTTGTTTACAAGAGAAGTCCACAGGAGAGCTTTAACTGTTTAGCATATTTTCTGTGCCTTGGACACCAAATGCGGAAAGTATGTCTGAGCCTTAGTGTGTGTATGTGTGATATTTACCTGTGCTGAGTGAGCAGGCCGTGGTGTTATCCTCCACAGTAAGGCACTTCCTGGTATCACAGTCACAGTCTCTTGAACTTCTGGCATTTCATCTGTATCCTCAGCTTCACAACTATGTCCCTACACACAACACAAAGACACACGCACACACACAATTTTCAGATGTGGACTACCAAGCTGAAGCTTACAGTACTTACAGTTCATGTGCAAACAGGTGATTCACAGAACT
Organism: Perca fluviatilis; assembly: GCF_010015445.1. Lineage (NCBI taxonomy): Eukaryota > Metazoa > Chordata > Actinopteri > Perciformes > Percidae > Perca > Perca fluviatilis. Next base: position 12,125,165 of record NC_053116.1, read on the forward strand.
ACAGTTGCCACTTATTCAACACGTCTCTCAAGCAACAATGCATGTCATTGCAAGACATTATGGATTAGTGCTGGCAATGATCTAATCCACTACACTTTGAACATAACTCGAACTAGACAACAGCAGTAGCACACTACAGATATCAAATACACTTTTACCTTACCTTCTACTAATGCCACTGCATGTTATTGTGAAAGGAAAAGATACCATTTGAGAAAAAGAATTTAGAGTGATGAGTCACAGATTACATCACGTTGTAAGACAGATAAAACATGTCAAAGACAAATGCGAGAACAAACTAAGCGGCATTTCATCTCAGTGGAAGATGTCAGAGGTTAGTCAAAGCAGAATGCAAACTTTACCAATTGTAAATCTCAGCATCACTCACCTGTTTCAGCTTTTTTGAGTCTCCCCCCGACTTCTTTTCTGACTTCCTGTATGTTTCGTAAACCTTGGGGTCCACGCTGTACATGCACTCTGTCCACTTTCCATAGATCACTCGCCGCTTCTTTTTACTAGTATAACAGCAAAGAAAATCAAATTCAGTTCAGAGAGAATTAATCACAGCCACTATTTACAGTGTTGTTGTGATTGTGCTCTTACCTTTTGTCTTGAATATGACCTTCGACTTTGTGCAGCTCTTTCCCAAACATGCCACATGGTTTGAAGTTCAACACACACTTATCTCCAGTGCTGATAAATTAAAGATAAATAATAATAATAATAAATAATCAATCATCCAACCAGTTTAAATCTTGCAGGTAAGGATTTGTCACTATACCTATGGTTGACTATTTCCACGGTTCCATATTGCTCAATCCAGAGTTTTCCCAGGATGATGTTATGCACACAACACATTGGGTTTGTCCATGTGTACGCTTCTTTATATCTTTAAGAAATTCCCAGAGAAGATTGATGAGAAGACCATAACAAAACAGATCGAATAACAAATAAATGACACAAATACTCACTTCAGTAGCTCCAGTGTCATAGTGCCTTTGGGCTCGGCCTCCACACTTTTGCCCCAGAACTTGAGTTTTGGGTAAATGGAGCCGTGAAACTCGAACTCTTGTTTCAGAGACTGGGCATGGAAGGCACTGACAGGGGGGTGGTGGCTCACCTGCTCCGAGATCAATCTGTATCCCTCGTCCTCTCTTTAAACCAATAGAAAACATTTAGTTTATGTATGTTTATGTACATAATGTGTGTGTACATTTATGTGTGTTGTCATCAACACAAAAATCCTTTCTATGCACTTAAGCTTTTATAAGTCAACCGGCTTCTCAAATACCTTATGAGTTCATATGTCTCCCCCAGTAAAGGATTAAATGGCTTTCCAGTCCTTTCCCATTGAGATGCTACAGACGAAACAGCAAACGCAGCAACAAACTGTCACAGAGACATGTAGAGAATCAGAGTAGAGCTGCAACTAATAATCGGTTGATCGACTGAAATTTAAGTCATTTTTTTTAAGCTTAAACACCAAAACATTTTCACTTGAAAAATCTTCTCATGGTGTTGGTGGGAAAAAAAATGTTATTTGCATTTGAATTAAAAACATACTTTAGATAAAAATTTGTGAGTTCGAACAATCAGGAAATGTAAGACTGAATGACAGAATGTATTAAAAGCAGAAAGAGCAGACTTAAGATGTGGGAGTGTGCAACCTATTGCGTGGACATGTACGACAGCTGTGGCCGGCTAAAAAACGGATTGATAAAGCTATTTTGGACAGCTCCTGTAAAAGCACATGAAAAGACCAAATAAATAAGGTAAATAAATAAATAAGCAGGCAAGCTTTATAGCAGATCAGATTCAAAGTGTGACACTGTTGTACAAAATCTCTTACTCAAGCATTATTATTTAACTTTCCGAAACAAATATGCTCAGCCTTTAAACTGTAGAACATGTGTTTTACATTCTGATGTTCATTTAAGCTATTTTGGTTCTTTCAGATGGCTGCAAAACAAATGCAATTTCCAAGCCAATAATAGCCAGCTGCACAGAGAGAAGAGCAAAGAGTTCAGACATGACTAATCTTGTAGCGGCACAATGAAAGCTAAACCATGCATGTTTTTTAATGAAAACAAACAAAAAAAAAACATGTCACGCTAGACCCAGAATCTGACAACAGCTTGTTTGAAGCAAACCTGATGTTCAGATTAAATTGGAAACAGGTAGGACTCACCATGCCGATGCATTTCTTCAATATATTCCAAACACTGTAATTGTTCCTGGAAATCATTTCAGCAGGCAGGATTTTCCTGGTACACATTTGGACAATTATGATTAAAAAGAGGTGAAATCAGAAAATTCAAACAAACACAGTGTTATGCATCAAAAATTTGTGATGTTTTTCAAGTTGAAAGTTGAAACAAAGTCTTGACTAGCTATACCAACAGTAACTCCAAATGCTCTGTAGAGGCGAGTACATGCCTAATGAACCCCTCAAGCCCCTCATCCAAGCACAAATATGGTCGTGCGGTAACATGCATACAGACCAGAGACATATCACACTTCTGCATGATTGCTCACCTGCGCTCCCACACTCCATTCTCCTGTTCGTCTCCGCCGTCAGTCACTTGCTTACTGTCAAACACCAGGGCATCTTTAAAACTGACCTCACAGGAATCATCTGACTCCAGCCCTGATGGAGACAATAGGAGGGTGAAGGAAGAAAGGAAAGATACCTTAGGCACAAGAAGCCAGCAGATTTTACTATATTAGACATCTGTCAGCGTCTCTCACCTGTCTCAGCGTCGTAAAATTCTTCCTCGCTGTTCATACTGAGCAGAGAAAGTAACTGGGCGTTACTCAGAAGTCATGTTTCCACCATCGGCCTGTCCCTGCAGCCCAGCCTCGCTCAAAGCATCACAGACAGCCAAACACACTACCTGCAACAGCACGGACTCCTTACACTAAGTAGGGGCACACACACATTATCAAGTACATGCTATTAATAAAATAAAAAAGCAGGTTTCTAGCTCGCTGTTAGCAGCTCTGCTCCTCAAAGAGCTTCAGCTATTAGTTAGCTCTGACTAGCTAACCAGCCGTTAGCATCGCTGCTGCTAAGTTAAACCTTTAGCTAGAGGGTGGGCAGCAGAGAAAAGCTAACGTTATCAACGTAGACACTGACACGAAGATTTAAACACAATTCATTTCGATATACCTGTGAATTAAGGTCAAATTAATGCTCAACTAACATAAACAATCGAAAAGTGAGCTGCTTCTCAAACAGGGCGGAAATGGGCGGCAAGGACACCGTGACTGACAGGTCCGGTAGCCAATCACAGCGCAGTCAGGAGAGGTCTAGAAATAGAACTCAAAGAGCGGATGTTTAGTTCAGCTGCTGTTTACAACCAATACATCCATATTTACAACACAGATTCAATAATGTGACGTTAAACAGTCCACACGGGACTTTAATAAATAAAGGCTGAGTGGACGTAAACACTCTTCAAATGTGTCGATGGCACATTTTATTTAAAATTAAAAAAGCCATTAGTTGCAACTCAAATAACTTCCCAAAGGGTGCTTTATTAGAAAGTGATAGGCTACTTATAGGCTAACACCCCCCACCCCAGGTTCCTTACTATTTTCAATGATGTATGTCTTGATGAACATCTTTTAAAAAATAAATTATTTAACAAAATTCATATGCAAACAATGTGGCTCAACATTCTTCACAATATTATAAAGGATCAGGTACATACAAAGGTGCAAACGTATAAAAGCAGCTTGATGAACATCTCGTTGACCAATCACGAGTTCCTGTGTTTCTCGACACACCTTCTCTCGTGTCCAATGAGCGGTCAGGATCTTAAGACAATAGTGACCAGAAGAGCGATGAGCATCTCAAGGAATCTTTGAATAAACCGGTTTGATGATGGTTGTTGCCTATATGAATTAAATTAAACATTTAAAATCTCTACTTGAGACAACAGAGAGACCTTTAATAAATGTGATGAACTACACGCTCCATTGTTTGTTACTGTGGGCCTACTGCAAATACTGATGAATTAGCTGAAACTCCATTATAAGTCCACAAGGTGGTAGCTTTGCGCCTCTGATCAATTTACCTCAAAATGTAGAGATTTAAATTTGAAATATACATGGCAAATATCTAAAACCTTATAAGAATCCCATTTGAAGTGACAATGCATGCAAATATTGAACATGTTGCCTCCAGGATCGGTTGACGTACAGAGAACAAACTTCAATATTTTCAATATTAGTCTAATAAATATGAGGTAAAGAAAATGGGCTGCAACGTAAACTTAACGGCGTCAAGTCACCAAAAGTCACAGTAAGTGATGCTTTTTAAAATAAAATCTCAAATTGTCTAGCTCGCTCGCCTCGATGGGGAGATTGAAGGTAGAGGTAGAACGATTGGTATTTGAAATGAAGAAATAAACAGGAAAAAGTCTCCTAATTCTATTGTTGCCTATATATATCCAATATATATAGCATAACTAATTGCAAGCAAAAGGGATATTTTACAATGATTCGAATCATTTTTTGTGTGGAAAAGATGGAAAATGTGGAAAACAAATAGTCTACTTTGATGACAAGAAAAAAGAAAGACATTGCAGAACATTGTCGTCAAATGTAAATGAGAGGGTTTTATTTTGGAACTGAGGACCGGAAGCCATTAACAAGCTGCGTTAAAAGTCAGACACTGCTGGTCACTTTCTGCCCTGCTTCTCTAGCATTGGCAAAGTTTCAGTCTTCGGGATGGAGAACAACCAGTCGGATGTCTTCAGTGAGCTGTGAGGTGCGGACTTTAAGACCTTTCAACATATTGGTGGACACATCATGATCATCTTGAACTGAAAAAGCTTCTTCTATTTTTTTCCACACAGAAGAAGAAGAAGAGAACGAGAGTCGTGATGAACAGAGACGGAGACAAGTGCGCAAAGACTGCGCTCCGGAGCCAGAAACAACCCAGGTCGCAGCAGCAGGTTTCTACCCAGAAGAAGAAGAAAGATCTGGCTTCTATAAATGCCCAAAGTGGCTCTCAGTCAGGTCAGTGCGACTCTGAGAAGGAGGTCAAATCGGCGGGACTGCAGGGGAAACGACCGGTAAAAGTGTCATCGAGCGCCACGGTGGAGTGCCCCGGCGCGCAGAGGAAACTGTCCGATGCCAGCAACACTTCAGAGGACCTGAGCAAAGACTCCGGCTGCCTGTCTGGGAAACTCTCCTCCTCAGACAGCAGCTCAGAAATATCCGACTGCCCCTCGGAGGGCAACAACAATAAGCACAACTTCGCGAGCAGCGACAATTATTTAAGCTGGATTGACGGGGAAGCTTTTTTGAGCCCGGACAGCGAGAGGAAAGGCGAAGGAAAACCGTGCGTAAAGGTGCCGAGGGATACCTGCGCTCTCCAGCCTAATGCTGCTGGACAGGGTCTCAGTTTGTTTAATTCTTCGGGGTCGTTTATGGATCTCATGATGGGAGAGACAACCGAAGATCTTGTCAGGGAGGTGGAAGATTTGAGGTCAGAGAACGAGTATTTGAAAGTAAGTTTATTTTAGTTTTAATCAGATTTGTTTAATTTAGTTTGATATTTTAACTCTAGTTCCATTATATGCAGGTTGCTTGCATATGAACACATTTGTTTTTAAGTCTGTTTGTCGCTTCTTTGTTAGATATAAGAGGCCTCCAGAGCCGATTTTCAGTAAATGCTCTTGTCAGTCTTCATTAGTAAGGGGAAGCTCTCATGTAAGAATCAAAAGTCACGAGTGGCACATATGATCTGTGGCACCATCAGTAGCATTTTCTATGTTATATTGAAATAAAACCGGAAAATGGAAGAAAAAGCATGTGAAAACTCATGAAAAACATGACAAACAAACATCAACAACACTATCCTCTTGCCCTTGGTATTCACTATATCACTATATCAATTAAGCATTATATAAATGTTTTTTTTACAGTAGGAAGAGTGAATGAGGTGTTTAAAAAGTGGAAATTAAACCAATCAGAAGGTCCAGTTGGAAGTGTTTTTTTTTTGGTATTTAAAGGGGCACTCCAGCAATTTAGTTTTGCACTTCTATAAAGTTGTGGGACTAACAAAAGAGAGATTCGAAAAACAAAATTTAAAATCGAAGCAATAAAATCCTTTTATTCCAAAATCACTGGATTCTACATTTCCCATAATGCAACTGGACAGCATCTTTCACAATCCACACCTTCAGTTTGTAATACAGCCATCTCCAGTAGCCAATGTTAAAATCTTTAAATCTCAAACCCTAACTGAGACAACCCTGATGATGTCACTGTGACATCATCAGGGATGAAATGGGGAGAGACAGGTCAACAATAAAATGAATACAAATTAAACCCAATCTTTCAAGTCCAGTTTACAATGCCTTAAAACAATTGGAAGCTGTAATCATAACCATAATTGGAAATGCACATTTTGATGTATTTGGTATATGACATCTGTCCCCTAATAAACTAAAATAAGGAGTCAAGGGGATTACTGAACCATACTATCGACCAGTCACAAGGACTTCCCTAACTTTGACTCAGAATGGTTTCATCTAAAAGGTACAATCCAATAATAAGCAATGTAACTGGAAAGTTTCTCGGTTTCTTTTTCTTTCTTTCTTTTTTTTTTTTACCATGGCAGCTCATAAGGAAGTGAGCTTGAGGGGCAATAACAAAAACATATTGTACTTATTTTCCTTATACTCACAAAATAATGTTTATTACATATCAATTCATTACACAAAAGGATAGTTGAATATATAAAGAAAAAGCAAAATTTAAAGTAGTTGTATTTGGGTGTTGTTTGTCTCAGGATGAGGTGGAGGAGCTTCGCTGTGAGATGCTGGAAATGCGCGACATGTTCCAGGAGGAGGAGGTGTTCCAGCTGCAGGAGCTGCGGCTGCAGCTGGAGCAGGCCAACAAGACCTGTCGCATCCTGCAGTACCGCCTCCGCAAGGCCGAGCGCCGCAGCATCCGAGTGGCTCAGACGGGGCAGGTGGACGGGGAGCTGGTCCGGGGCTTGGAGCACGATATTATGGTCAGAAATCATTTCAGTTACTCCTCCTCCTTCGTCATCATGTGGTCTTGTTAAAACTCTCCCAGCTCCAACAAACAGTAAATTCTCCCAAATTGGCTTTTGACTGAATCACTGCTATTCCAGTTGGCAACATCAATCTGTTATTTCCACAAAGCTATTTTCTTGTTTTAGGACTGTAATCAGTTGACAGCAGCCTGACTCACGACTGTTCACTGTGCTGGAAAATACTTCCTTCTGTTAGTCAGAACCACACAACTTTCATTAGTTGGAAATGTCTTTATCATGCATCCTGTTTATATTTTTGTCCCAACATGGTGTAATTATGTGGTGAGTTGTTCTCCATCAGTAGGAAACATAAAAGCACAGTAATCTTTATCAAAAGGTCAAAAACTCTGTTGTTAAATGAGCATCTGTGGTGGCAGCCAGACTGTGTTTCTTTGAGCTGGGGTGAGCGTGGTGGTGGTGTAGGATTCCCAACAGCCTCACCCTCCCACCCTCACACACTCCTACGCTGAATTCCTGTCACAAGCATTTCCTTGTAAAGTCTCTTTTACAACTCTGGAATAGAGATAAAATCGGGGGCCAGAAGATTTTCTTTACAGCACTTTGCCTGATTGGAGCCAGAGCTCCAGAGCCTCTGTTGGAAGTGACTATTAACATTTCTTGTTGGCAAGTCGATCAATGGACTACAAAGAGGTGCAAAATGATTACAAAGAGTTGCAAAACTACCAGAAAGAGGCGCAAAATGACCACAAAGAGACACAAAATGTTCACAAAGATGCAAAAAGACCACAAGAGACACAAAAAGACTACCACAAGAGATGCAAAATGTCCACATTCGAGATGCAAAACTACCTCAAAGAGCTGCAAAATGATCACAAAGAGACCCACAACATCCACAAATAGACATTAAAATTACCACAAAGAGATGCAAAACGACCTGTGCATTTTTCAATCTATGGGTTTTGTTCTTATGTAGGAGGGGTGAGGAGCCTTTACATGTCCCTTCCCAGGGGCCCATAGTCTCCATGATTGGAGATACACTAACCTGCTGTTGGCTTTGTTTACAGATTGCAAAGAGTGTGTCCCTCCGGCTGTACAACGAGCTGGAGGGGGTGCAGAAGAAGAATTCCCAGTTGGAGTGGGAAAATGAGGCACTGCGTGAGAAGACCCAGGAACTGGAAGTGGCCAAGCAGGTGTTACAGGCTGAGGTGGAGAAAGTCAGAGAGGTGCGACATTAAGGCACAACATTTTACATTAAAGCCCCCCTCCAATCACAGGAGGGGATCTCAAATACATTTGTTTATTGGGTGAAGATATTCAGCCAAAATCTTGACAGAAACATAAACTGCTGCATAAACATAAACGCCCTTCACGAGCCTCCATCTCTTTAGTCAGGAATCCTCCTCTCCATTTCTGCTGCTACACAGCTGCACCCATCCCAGCCAGTTGTCCCCCTGATGTCAGGGGACACATGACCCGGGTGCAGATCAATGATATGAGAGGAGGGCACGGCCAGCAGCTGCCTGGTGCCGGAGCAGGGTGAAGCAGCCTGGCATGCTGAAGCCTAAACTCCAGGCACAGCTGATATCCTCACAGAGAAAAGGGAGAGAGAGGTTACAAAAATAGACTTGCTTTGCTAAATCTGGATCAGCTTGTATTATGGCATTCAAATTGGTGTTTGTGCGCTGGCATACTGACCTACAACTATCCCTGTACATGCTTTTATGAAAGGGTGGCTACCACACCCTGACAGTTGTATTGAACTTCCAGTCCACCTTTTATTCTTGCGGCCCCTCTTGCCTCCTGAGATAACAGTCGTGCACTTCAGTGACACGTGCTTGGTTTAATCCAGGATTCGGTGCTTTGGCTTGAGCTCAGTCTGTACCACTCATTGGAGGCAGCTGCTAGTCCCTTTGATCCCAGCAGGAAAATCCACTTGGATTACCTAATCTAGGGGCACAAAACACAGTCTAGATGGATGTGAAGGAGGATGGACATTTCAGAGACTCACACTGCAACTGGACTGTCTGTAACCCTGTTTGTGGGACTTTGAATGGTAATTTGATACTGTCAGGTGACAGGTCACAATGTAACTGCACATGCCTGAACAATGACGGCAATTTTTTAGTTCAACAAATGCAAAACGTTTATCTCCATCATGCATATTATTACTTACTTTAACCACATTTTAGGTCATGGCCTCCAGGCCCACTGACCTTGAATTGAAAACACTGTGACCAACTCATTATGTTAGCCACTTCTAGCCCGTAAAAGACGACTATTATTAACACTGTGACATCCTGTCTTGTGTCTAGGAGCGAGACAATGCTGCCAGACAGAAGCTTACATTCCTCTCATGCTCAGACTTACAAATAACACTACCACTCACTCATGTAGAGAAGGGAAGGACTCGGACATGAGAAAAAGTTTGGATCAAATCACACCATGCACAGTTTTTTTAGCATTTCAGGCATCTCTGGAAGTAGCACAGGGGCATGATGAACAGTTTACATTATATTTATTTAAAGGAATAGTTGAACTATAATACAACAACAACTATATACTCATTCACTTTCTTAAAGAGAGTTAGATGAGAAGATTGATACAACTCTCATGTCTGTCTGTTCAATATGGAGATAAAACCTTCAAGGTACCTAACCCTAACCTTAACCATAACCATTGAGGAGACGTTGGGGCCTTAAAACACCGATAAACGAAACAGCTAGTCTGGCTCTGTCCAAAGGTAACAAAAATCAACCTACCAGCACATATAAAGCTTAATAAAACACATTGTTTAAATTGTACTAAAACTGAGTTCGTGGTCAACAAGACACCAGGAAGACGCAGGCGACTTTGTAAAACCACAAGTCGATATATTAAACAAACCAGATTTAACGTCTTAATTAGTGAGCTTTAGAGGTGCTGGCGGGCGGATTTAGTTTCCTGCAACTGAGTCAAACTGATCGTCTCCTGGCTGTAGCTTCACACTGAACAGACACATGTGAGAGTGGTATCCATCTTTTTTATTTAACTCTCTGTATAAATTACCTGTATTTGTACATGGAAGTATCACAATGAGCTTTGGACTTCAGTGAGGTATTGTGATATCACAATTTCAGAAGGCAGATAAGGATGTCTCAAAAGGTGCAGCTGAGTGTTGATGTAAGAAATTAAGACATCTAAAATAATTCACATGGCTTTTTAAAATGTCTCACCAATGACAAGTTGCTCAGTTGGATCTGTTTTTGTATGTATTGCTCCCTTCATGAAACCTCTTTGCCATGTTTGTATCCCTCAGAGCACTCTGAAGAAGAAAAGCCTCCGATCAACAGCCAGTAGAGCTGAGAAAAGGCTCTCTCAACAGATCGAGGTATGTTACGTTAGTAATTGCTGCGCCGATTAAAAATTGCATGTTGCAGTTCACTTATCCATCATCGTAGTCAGAATGATATTCATTGTTGACTTTTTTGTTTGCCCAAAGGATGACAGTGCAGATCTCAGGTGCCAACTCCACTTTGCCAAAGAGGAATTAGCTCTCATGTGCAAGAAGCTCACCAAGTTGGTATCAGAGAGCGAAGGCATGCGCGAAGAGCTGGCCAAATACCACTCGGCCTACGGCGATATCCAATCGCCTGAGAGCAAACAAAACTCCGCCCACGCAAGGGAGGCAGGGGTCAAAGTTCACCTGAAACTGGTGGAAGAGGAGGCCACACTCCTGAGCCGGCGCATCGTTGAACTGGAGGTGGAGAACCGTGGATTGCGAGCAGAAATGAGCGACCTGAAAGAGAAAACGGGAAGAGGAGGAGGGGGAGGAGGAGGAGGAGGAGGAGGAGGAAGAGAACCGGGATGTGTTGGAGGAAAATCTGTCAGCTGGCACACCGGTGAAGGACAGAGAGGGAAGTTTGGAAATAGCATGCACAACGTACAAGCAGGGTCAGGACGAGGCAGCAATGGAAGGTAAAAGTGATGTTGAGACTTCATCACAGACTGACGGCACGATTACTGCTTGTCATAGTAGTCGAGAGGGTCCTGTGGGTGGTGAGTGGGACCCTTTAGACGGTCATGAGAGTGATAACAACAAAAAAACGGACAGAGGTCTCAAAGGAATGACGGTGAAAGACTATGAAACTCTTCTAGCTCTCAGAGATCATTCCTGCATTTTAAGTTCCGCTATCCAGCTTCTGACGTCGCCACCAAACACTGGCCACCACTCATCTACCTCATGTGATTTTACCTCTCTGACAGAAGTGGACTTAGATGGCAAGGCACATCAAATATTCTCACCAGGGCCTTTGAATGAGGCTTTGGAGCTTCTACAGGCCATGCTGTTGGCTTTAATTGGGAGGGTGGAGACGTTCCTAACAGGAGAAGATCTAGGCAAACTCTCCGTTCACAAGGACGGACATGTTGGGGATTTCTGCACTTTCTCCTTTCTCTCTGGAGACGGTAAATATCTTAATCTCAAAGAGTCACCAAGTAAGCAGGAGAGTGTAGAAGACCTCCACACATCAGAGGTTAAGGAGAGAGCACAAGTGAGCCACGCAACTTGCTTCCAATCGGACCTCATCCGCAGCTGCAGGGACCCAAAAATGCAACTGTCCTTGCAGATTCTGAGGATCCTCCATCAGTGGTGTCACGTTAAAGGACGCGGGGTGGAGGCAAAAGAGGTAAAATTACAGTTTTTCATACTTCAAATCAGCAAATTTAGTTTTGTTTTCAAATATATCTAAAAATGTGTGGATTTTTGTATTCAGGGTAAAGACAAAACCATGCGTATGCTGCAGGAGTTGTTGCAAGATCTCAGTGCAGAGCTTCGGGATGAGCGGATTGAATTCAACAGTGAGGCAGCTGAGGTAAGGGTGGTGTTTACCCTTCAGACACGCGTCTCTCCTGCTGTGTGTGAGGCTGGGTGATACAGCGGGAAGTCCTGCTGATGATCCGTCTCCCTGGCCACACATCTTCCTGACGCTCAGTTAAACAGGCATCATGAATAGACTCATGCCACAGTATTTAGGCTAATCTCTTGTAGGGGCTGTAGCCAAACAGGACAGGCATGCTCAAATCTGCTGCATTAAAACACTCAACTGATTCTCTGCGTTGTCCAGAAATGGTGCATGATAAGATCTTCAAAGCGCACTGTTTTCACCTGCTCGGTCAAATGCAAATAGAACGTTTTAATGCACATAAGATAAGAAATGTAATCTAACGTTTGAGTTGTTGCCACTGAACTGTTGGCATGTCCTTTGCACAGCAAGACTAAAGATCCCTGCTTTGATGTTTTTTCTTTTTTTTTTCCTTCTCCTTTTTTCACTGACTAGACTTTAATCCCTGCTTTCCTCTGGGGCACAGTTAATATGCCAATGATAAAATAAGAGTAACAGGCTCTGTGAGGCTGTACTAACACACAGCGATGCTTTGAGCGAAATGCTAACGTCACCATGTTGACACACTCACAATGAACGCACTAATATGCTGACGCATCGTATCAGAGTTAACATAATTACAAGTGTTCGACTTGTAAGTAGCCTTTCCGTCAACATCCAAACTTTTTTTCTGAATGTTCCGATACATCCGAGTTGCCGTTTAATAAAACAGAAGTGTCAGAAAACTAAACAAATATGGAAGCCTTGCATAATTCAGTGAAATGAAACCAGATATAAGTTATAATGTCAATGCACAGTATTTTAATCCTCTCACAGCCAACTCTGAAGTTGTAAACATAGAAATCTTTCCTATTTCTACCATCCATCCCATATGATGTGAATGCTGCATGTTAACCATATATTATTTTAGCATGTTGGCATGCTAACATTAGCTAATTAGCGGTAAACACACAAAAGTACAGCTGAGGCTGATGGGAATGCCTTTAGTTTAGTCATTAACCAAAGTATCTAACAAACTGAAATGTTGACCTGATAGTGGCGCTAGATTAACTCAGAGGATCGCCCAAGTCAGTAGGCTAGGATTCATCATCAGGGGACCATGTCTTTACAAAATGTCATGTCAATCCATCTGATAGTTCATGAGATATTTCAGTCTGGACCAAAGTTGTGGTGCTAACAGGCTGACATTGACATGATTTACAAGTTCAGCAACCATTATTTGGCTAATATGTGTTTTGCTCCCTTTCCTTAGTGTGCTGTCAGTGGTCTCTTTCATAACGAAGTTGACAGGTGAGTGTTTTTCAAGCGTTTACATCTCGCCCATCTTGTTCCTGAAGTCACTGAGGTCATAATTCATGTATCACCTACTGTTTTCACAGAAAGTGCAGCTCAAAAGTGAAAGGACTTTGGCGACAGTTTTCTCCTCACGGCTGTAAGAGGAAGAACTGGTGCTATCTGAGCCAAGAGGCTGCCCAGCTGGACCAAGAGGACCCCGTTAAGACGTGGGACCATCTAATCATGCCGCTTAGCTTCCCTGATCTGGACTTTGAGCAGATGTCCATGGAGAGAAGCCACACTTCCCCGGAGAAGTCGGCCTTCCGCATCTACTACAGCCCCCCATCAGCTCGCAGAGTCCAGCTGGCTCAGCTGAAGCAAAGCCCTGTCGCAGACAGAGAGTCTGTCAACTCTGGCTCGCCCTGGTGCACACCGCCGACCTCCCTCTCTCCGCTCTGTCTGGGCTCAGCTGCGAACCTCAGTGACGACATGAAGGAAATGACGGCCAGCTGGCGGCAGACGGTTCACGGCAGTTCACAGGAGAGGAGAGGGAGATTACAGCAGCGCTGGGTGGACGTGGCCTGTTCAGGGACTCAGACCCACACGAAGCCACAGATGGTGAGTGTTGGTCTGCAGACAGATGGCTCAGTCACTGTGAGAAGCAGTCCATCCCGGGTCCTGAGCACCTCCCTGGTCTCCCCCCGCTCTCACCACATCTCCACCTCACTGGACGCGGTGTCAGGCAGAGTTGAGAGGTCCAGACCCTCCACCTCCTCGCCTAAACTCTACCGGAGACACTCTGCATCCGGAGCGTTCTCTCCCCCCTCATCCACCAATTTGAGCTCCTCCTCATCAACATCCACCTCGAGAGATCGAGCTCTGTGGAACCTGAACCACCAGAGCCACAGCGGCCTCACATGGACCCGACAAACCAGTCACAGAGCCGGTGCAGGACAGAACCACAGCTCTGTGAGCAGCGCCAAGCCACCAAGCAAACCTGCAGGCACCCACCGTTACGGCATGGTCACAGAGTTCCTGCGCAGGGTGAGCGGCCGGGCAGAGAAACCGGTACCGGGGTCAGGGCAGAAGACTAAGAACAGTATGAAGAACCTGGAACGCGTTCCAACGAGGCCTGCTGCCGCCCCGCTGCACAGGAGCGACAGCGTGACGAGGATCGTCAACCAGAGGTTCATGAAGCAGAGAGAGGAGGCCGGTCGGGCCCAGAGAGAGGAGAAGGCCAGCAGTCTGAACCACGGTGTCCGACACAGCCCGAGTACCGTCACAGCAGAGGTAACAGAGTGTAACAAATAATATGTCGGTCTGATATCTGATCAAAATACACCTGCTGCTGATTCACCATGTGTTGAAAGAAGTGGACCAAATAACAGAAACCCCATCAGTGCTAATTTGATGGATCGGAATCAGAACCAGAAAATGGTTTATTGCAGTAACACAAGTAAATGAAGCTCATAATCATCCTTTTGCACATATTACCATTTCTATTTGAATTTCCCAGAAAACTAATATTACACAGTACACAGAGGCGAGATGGTTTTAACGTCAAGTTTAATCATTTAATAGTGAACATGAGCTCTAGTGCTGCAATGAATAGTCAATTAACGAGTTAACAATAACAATTTTGAGTTATCTATTAAGCATAAATATAAAACGTCTGCTGGTTATGGCCCCGAAAATGTGAGGATTTGCTGCTTTTTTTTCATTATGAATCCATTTTTTGGGGGGTTTTAGATTGTGGGTCAGACAAAAGAAGTGATCTGAAGATGTCACATTGGGGTCTGGAAAAGTGTGAGGGGCATTTTTCATTTTTTCTGACATACAGTATTCTTCTAGACTGAATGATTAATCCGTTACTCTAAAAAAGATAGTTTAAAAATGAAATGTTGCAGACCCAATGAGCTGTAAGCAATTATCAACTCTTTTATATATATATATATATATATATATATATATATTTCTGTCTCATCTTGGTGCTCTCGCTTTTCTTTCTCTGACCAGGATGGAAACTACGACTGCAGCTCCAGCAGCACTTTGACCTTCTGCTTCGCTCGTCCATCTCGCTCCGCCCAGAGACAAACGTCACACCAGAGCAAACTCCACCGGCACAGATACTCGCCTCCAGCGAGCGCGGCTGCAGAATCCAACTGCGAGTGACCGGGCGGAGAACATACTGATGCTTCTGGACAGCTGAGAGCGCACAGAGACGGGGAAGGGAATTTAAAACTGTAATCTTCAAATGTAAGCCTGCTTTACTGCAGGATGGTTGAACTGGGACAACTGGTACACTGTATGTGGTATACGTTTTGACTTCTTAGCTTAGTCCTTATGTTTTCTTTTGGTACATTTTATAACACTCATCTCCTTTTACAGATGGGCTAACTGTGGATTTCAATTACAAAAAGCTACAATGTCATATTTACAAATTTTAAACTTGATTTTACACTTATATTGTAAACTGCAAATTAACTTTATATTATCTTTGTAGAATTTTGTAGCGAACAAACTGTTTTATTAATATTTATTAATTCCTTTACTTGCCAAGTACATTTACACATACGAGGAATGTCTCCTCTTCATTTAAATGCATTTATTGAATAAACAGATCTGAATAACAGGATGTCGTGATCTTATTTATATAGCTTCACAATCACACCTCTCCCTGAAATCTGATTCTTTTTAAGCTGCAGAAATGCCGTAGTAATCAGCTGTTACGTCACATGCTCAAAAAAGAAAAAGTAACTGCTAAGAAGTTAATAAGATAAGATTTCCTCGCCTGTCAGGAGTGTGATCCTCCTCCTCTCCCCCTCTCTCTCTCTCTTTCTCTGTTTGTGTGACTTCACTTTCACTTGTTCCATGTGTCTTGTCTTTGGCATTGCCTGTCTTGCTGTTTTATTATGTTTTTTATCTAATGTAAGGTGACCTTGGGTGTTTTGAATGGCGCCTCCAAATAAAATGTATTATTATTATTATTATTATTATTATTCACTGTCACTGAATAACTGCAGCCAGCTCATCAAGTTACAAGTTTAGATCTTTGTTTTGTAACTTTGTGATTGCCTAAATGTATTGATATATTATTAGTACCATTATTAAATGTTGATATGTAGTGTGCGACGGAAGCTCAGATTTTTTTTGGAGCCGATCAGCTGAAATACTTTGTCTCCTCTCGGTGGCGTCTGGCAGCTGGCCGGCTGTTGTCAAGGACCGAGTCACACAATCACACGGTGTCACATTTCTTCTCAACACACATTTTCACCCTCTTCTATTTTACACACACACACACACACACACACACACACACACACACACACACACACACACACACACACACACACACACACACACCATAACCCAGTTTTAATGAAAACGAGAATGTAATTAGGGGTGTAAGAAAAAATCGATACACTTGAGTATCGCGATACTTTATTTTGCAATACTGTATCGATTTTCAAAAAGGTAATATTGATTTTGTTTTTGTTTGTTTTTTACGTGCAAAAACATTCATGTAAGACAGTGGTTCACGTTTATGTTGTGTTTAAACCCCCTAACGCTAGATGGCTATGCTGAGACGCACCACTAGTGTCCTTGTCTAACAGTGCCTAGCAGCGCCTGACTTTTTGCTAGAAGCTAACAATGCAGCTATGAATGATCTCTGGCCTACTTTAGCATGTAAACATTAGCTCACTAAGAATCTGTGAACCACAATCCCAAACTGGCAGTTTCATTTTCTGTGTACTGAATTGTTTACCTAAAGTAAACGTCTTTGACTTTTATGAACATCATGTCTTTTTTTAAATATTAGTTTTTCTAAAATTATACTTCCCAATATATCGTCTTACGCACAGTATTGAAATATATTGCAATGTATTGAATTGTGACCCATGTATTGTGATATGTATCGTATCGCCAGATTCTTGCCAATACACAGCCCTAAATGTAATATTCATAAATAATGATGAATTACTTCAAAGTGTGTTTACAGAAATACAATGAACACGATTGCATATGAACATGAAAGTCTTAAAAACTTTAAGGGGGAAATACATTTCCTGTTGTACAACATATTTTTGAAAACATATTGTAAATCTGCAGTTATATTGAAAATAAGTTTGAGCCAAGGCTGGACTACCATTCAGGCAAAGCGGACAACCACCCCGGGGTCCCAGATACATTATAGTCAACTGGTTTTATGTCATTTAATAATCACAATTTCTTTTTAGGGAATTTTTACCACTAAGTATGAAAATATTTTGAGGATGTTTAGTCAGTGTGTACTCACAGTTAAACTATAAAATTATTAATGCTACTATGAGTTCTTACAAATAATATTATTAATGTACTGTATATGTATAAATGCTGATGTTTACATATATCTACTTTATATATATATATATATATATATATATATATATATACACATATGTATGTATATGTATTGTCACTGGCAAAAAATGTACCTCTCATATACTGTTTACAAAATAACTGACTGACTACATGAACTACAGTCATATTTCTGGTTTTGTAGAACTGTAGCTCATTCGACATATACACAGGACTAATAAAAGGGCAATGCTTGATGTAGAAATTTGCAGATGCATATTTTTTTCAAATAAACTACCTAACAGTATATATAGTACTAAAAATTAGCTTTTCCAGGACCAGCTCCAACTTTACATGCTAACACATCTGTGATAAAAATCCAGTAATATTTAACCCAATAATTAATACACTCTCAAACAGGTAATTTAGCAGAAAAAGTACGTTTGAATATCTACTGAATGCAGGACTTGTAACAGAGTCTGTTTTCACTATAGTATGTATTCAGTGTTCGAGCTATACCGTGGCCTTCGGGGGAGCCCACTTTTTTTCCATGGGGGGAGGGGGGGTCCGTGCGCTTGCGACTTACAATGACTTTTACAAAGATACATAACAGCTACAAGTGTATGCACTAAAGGATTTACCCTATTATACTTTATCGACAGGAGTAGATAGGTCAAATAGTCTATAAACAAAGCATCAGGCTGTCTTTGAGATTTCACATGAACGGTTAAAGTTACTCAGGCTACCGAAGAATACCAGAATTCCTCCATTCAATTAGACCTTAGCGACGCACCCCAAGCTTCCATCCTTAACAAACAGCCATGTATATGGGCTCTTCCAGTCTCTCCACTGCTGGCTGTTCCAATTTAACGGGAGAGAGGAGCAAGAGGGGTTAGGATCATCTTCAGCCAGAGAGGACATTATTTCTTCAGCTTCTTCTTGCGTTGTCACACCGGGGGGAGGTGTGCTAAGTGGGCTTGCAGCAGGTGAATTAGTCGTGCTATTAACGTCATCGCTACACAATTTCTTAGTAAAACCAAAATTACTTAAACTGCCTTGTTTTCTTTTTGCCATGGCTATATGATGCTTACTGCAGAATGGATTTCAAGGATTTTGCGCGCCGATTAATGGCCTCCAACGTTTATATTTTTTCTACGAATCTTTGAGTTAACATCTTCTTATATACTGTCTATGGTTAACATGAGTTGAATTTGCACCGCAGCGCCGCCACGCCTTGATGCTCATAACACGAATAGCATGTATAGTTATCTTTATGGAAGTGAATTAGGTTCAAATCGCCGACATGCATGAATGATATTTTTGCAGTTTTACACACAATAATCCACGATAATCACATTACAAAAAACTGAAATTGCACGTCAAAATGACACATTGTCAATATTTTTAGAGACCCCCCAAAATTTCACAAATCACGTTTTCAGGGGAGCCCATGTCTTATTAAGGGGAACCAAGCTCCCCCTAGCTCCCCCGTAGTTCGCACCCTGTATGTATTACTACTTTAGATCTGAATACTGCTCTTACCACGGCCCACACTATTGGACCTGAAGGCTGCGATGCGTTGCAGTACTACCTCTGGGGCGGGGGGGGGCGGCCCCCCCCCCTTTTTTTTTTTTTTTTTTTTTTTTTTTTTTTTTTTTCCGGAACATTTGTTGATGCCAAATGAAAACAATGCCGGAAGTGCTCATTCGGACCTATGATTGGATCCTTATATACTGTCTATGATTGGATCTGATATCTGGGTTTAGGTGAGATGAGATAGTCAGATAAATGAAATGAAATCAGAGTTGAGATGGAGTCTGTTTTCTTGAGGTTTGAGTCTTATGACTTCGAGGCTGATCTGCGGTTTCAGGACGGTCTGAAGGATTTAAACAAGTGCAACAAGAGCAGGGAGGAAACCAAACTGCTGGACCTGAAACTCTTCTTTTATAACAGGTATGTAGCATATATGTGAATGTAACTAAGTACGTTACAGGAACAATTTTAGGGTACTGGAGTCTTTTTTTCTTTTCATGCTACTTTGTACTTCTAATCCACTACATGCCAGAGGCAAATATTGTACTTTTTTACTGCACAGCTTTTAGTTAAGTTTACAAACAGATTTTGACATCCGATCCTTGGGATCCTTGTCCGTCCTCTCCAGGTTTGTGGAGCCCATAGACCGGAGCAGCTACCAGCAGTGGAGCTCTGCTTCTCCTCGTGCGACTCCGATGGACTGTGGTGTTGAGCAGCAGGACCAGAGGAGACTTTCAGACTCTGGAATCAGTCCAAACCAGACTGCAGAGACAGAAGCCAAGCAGCTGGACCAGAGGACACTTTCAGACTCTGGAATCAGTCCAAACCAGACTGCAGAGACAGAAGCCAAGCAGCTTTCCTTTGCGGAAGTGATGCGACTTGTTCAGGAGGGGAAGGAAGTGCCCGGAGCAACAAAACCGGACATAAAAGCAACCAACCAGAGTCCCACTCCTTCTCAGATGCAAAGGAGACTGAAACCCTGGGAAATATCATCAGTTTCCAAGTGACCTTTCACTCTTTATAGTTTTTTTTCTTTTTTTTATAAAGAGTATGAAAGAAGAGAAATTCCAACTACATGACATTATTATGACTAGGACTGAGGTTTGCAGGAAAAGCAGGAAACTGGTAAATACCACCTTAAAATGAGTACTTACTTACTAATGTGAGCTTGTGCCCCAACTTCTTCTACTTTCCCTCAATTATCCTTCTTATTTGTACTTTACTTGAGTATTTCCATGTTGCATTTCAATGCACCTTTCCTTATTCTACACTACATTTCAGAGAGAAATATTGTACTCTTTACTTCTCTTCAGTTACTCTGCAGATTCAGATCAATGCAAAATATACAAGCGGCAGGAAATAGGTTTCCTCAGGAGGGTGGCTGAGGTCTCCCTAAAGTAATAATTTAAATAAAGTAAGAGATAGGGTGAGAAGCTCAGTCATCCGTGAGGAGCTCTGAGTAGAGCCGCTGCTCCTTTGCGTCAAAAGGAGCATCTGGTAAGGATGCCCCCCTGGACACCTCCAGCTGGGAGGAGGCCTTGGGGGAAGACCCAGGACTAGGTGGAGGGACTATATCTCCACCTTGGCCTGGGAACGCCTCGGGATCCCCCAGCCAGAGCTGGTCAATGTGGCTCGGGAAAGGGAAGTTTGGGGTCCGCTGCTGAAGCTGCTGCCCCCGGCGACCCGACCCCAGATAAGCGGACAAAGATGGATGGACAAAATATAAATCAACTAATAATACATTATGTTGTATTATTATAAGCTACCCAGCAGTATAAATCATTAAATGAGCTCCATCTTTACCTGCTGCAACATTAGTGATGTTTACACATTAATGCATCAATAATGACTTATAATCCAGTGATATAATATATATGATTCATATATACTTTTTGTATTTTAATTGTATGTACAATTTTATGCTAAACTATGAATTTGAATGCAGTGTTTTTACTTGCAACAAAGTATTTTTACACTGTTGTTTTGCTATTTTTACGCCAGTAAAATGTCAGAGTACTTCTTCCACCAATGCAAGCGTGCAAATGTACTGTACAGACAGTGATCTTTGAATCTGTGCATATACATACTGGGTGGATTATCCTGGTAAAATGAAATCATCATTGTTGCCTCCATATCTACCCATCCATCTTACACAGCTGCAGTTGTGACAGGATGTAGGTCCACAGGAGGCGGATGAGCTCAACATAAAGCCACTGATTCTCTCCCAGCATCAGATCCCAAATGATGTGTGGAGAACAATGTTGACCTCTTGTGGTGGAATAAAGGTGCTTTCAGTTTTACCATGTATAATGACTTAATATAAAAAAATAAATAAAAGCAGAGGTTATGCAGCTAAAATTTTATTTCTATCACCTGATGTTACAGCACCACTAAACTCCATGTGATCTGAAACTTAATTTCCTAATTATCTACATTAAGTTGGAATAAACTACATGAACATAATGATTAAAAAAAAAAAGTTCCAGGGTACAACATACTCCTAAATTTGTCAAAAACAATAAAACAAGTCACAATAATATATTTCAGCTCAGGAAACAGATTTTTTTGGGGGGCTAAATTAGTAAGGACCTGGTAAAACTTAAACAAAAAAACATGTGGGCCTGTTGTAATCAGGCATAATTGAACACTTCCCAAGTTTAATCCCATTTAAACTTGTATTAATTGTCCTGACATGTCTTTTGTTCTTTTCACCAGGGAGTAGAGCTTTACATCGCACTAATACTTCCCTACATCACATTTCATAAAAAAAAATAAAATCCACACACGGCATAACAACAGCCAACATCAAAAGTTCACTTTTAGCTGCTGCCAATTAAAGGCAGAGGTAAAAAAAAAAAGACAAAACCAAAACCAAACTTTACATGCAAGGTTAGCACCGTTGGCGTAGCACCATCCGGAATCAAAATTCCCAAACAAACAATCAAAGAGGTAACGGTGTCGAGCGCATCACTGTAGGCCTGTCCATCATGCATGTCTGCGTGTAACTGCACAACATGCAGTGAACAGATACAGTACAGTGATGTGGTGTCGACCACAGGCAAACTAACAGTGATTCATACTGAAGGCAGCACCAATATCTTAACTGTTAGTAAAGCTAACATGATACTTTGAACAATAAAAACACAGGTGAAACACCTGAACAGTACTACTGATGTTTTAAAAGAATATAAAAGTTTTCATAAAAAAAAAAAGATCAAACATTTAGAAAACAAAAGAAAACTAATGGTTCATGTCTCAAAGATCTAAAGGGCCATATCAGTGGTTTTTGTGCATACACTACGTAAACATTAATCTGCCATTTATTTCTTGATTAATCAATGAATTGTTTGGCTGATAAAAGACTGAAAATAGAGTCTGCACTCTAGGTAATGCTCCCATGGACATATATTTAATTACCATGAAAAAAAGCTATGCTCACGGGAGCATTATCTTGTGTGCGGACTCAGTTCAGAAACGTAGCAACGGAGAAATCCTACTCATTCTGCCTTTAAGGAAGCACCAGTTGGATCAGACAGTGAGACACAAAGCCTGTGGTCCTGATACACAGGCGGGCTACTGTCCACGACAAGTTCAAGGCTTGCTGCTTCGTTAATAAGTCCAAAAGTTTAAAAGCCTTTATCAAGTGGCTACCTGATTAAAAAATGGTGATCTGCATTTTTAAAAGCTGTGGTCATTAACCCCACCTGTTGGGGACGGTGAAATATTTTGGATTTACTGAATTAGATGCTGATTTCTCATCTTTAGTTTTTTTTCCCATGATTTATTTCTCCATTTTTTGTTCTATTTAAAAAAAGATTTTTATTATTTGATTGGTTCTATTTTTTTATTCATAATTGAGTTATATTTTATTTTTTTCTTAAATTATATTTATTTATTGTCATATTTTTTACATTGCCCACTCTTCATTGGGACTTTCTTTATTTGTCATACATAAAATAAAAAAAAATAAAACTAAAGAAAATCATTACTGTGTGTACAGTGCATGTATGTTTTAATAGTATCTTACATTGTTTGACCCTGACAAAGATGTCTTTTTTTTTTTTAAATAAAGAAATAATAAAAGCTCTTAAACGTTATTACTTAAACAAAGCAGCATGGTTGGCTAGAACTTATAGTGCGCTGTGAAATATGGTTGGCTTTTTTTTGTTTTATAGTGTACACACGTTTGTTATTTAGGGGAGGAAATGTGTAAAACCATCGCAATGATCCTTTAAGGTCTCCTATGTTAGAAGACACTGCTCATTATGTTTAAACCAGACCCCTGCAGCCTGGTCCTTGATACAGTAATAGTGAAGACACTCCAGTTGAAATATTTAAAATACAGTTTGTTCTCAATGAGTAGAGAGAAAACATTTTTGGTATAAATAGCAGTCCTTAAAATAGATAAAATGTTAGCACCAATGCAAAACCAGTGAGGTAAGTTCGGACAAAATCACTGGTGCAGTACAGTGAGATAAATGTAATTTGGATAAAAACGTATTAAAAAGCAGATTTAAAAAAATGTGGCTTGTAAAAACAATCACAGATAGTGATGAACACGTTTAGATCAGACTTAAAGGACTTAGAGGAACAGTGTGTAGGATTTAGTGGCATCCAGTGGTTGCAGATTGCAACCCAGTGAATACCCCTGCACTCACCCCTCCCTTTCTAAGCGTGAGGGGAGATGCTAGAATGTAGTCACCAAACAAAATTGGTTACATCTCGTTACTTGTCAGGTGAGTCTCGTCTTTATGTATAAGGGATTACAAAGTAGATTATTGTTGCGTTTGGCCTCATACTTATTCACTACAACGTCACGTTGTAAGAGGGTTCAAATAACCGACTGTTAGAAGCTCCCTATGTAGACATGAAGGGCTCATTTTAAGCTAACGGAAACACACACCTTCAGTTTCAGGTGACTGATTTCAGGTCTCTAATGAAAACATAATTGTAAATATTATATTCCATTTCTGCCAATAAACCCCCCCTAAATCCCACACACTGCTTCTTTAAAATCCCTGGTAAGATTATGATATAAAACAATATAATATACAAATCACAAGATTTCATATTCATAAATTAAATAAAAAAAAGTGTAAATGCAGATTTTTTAACCAGTAAATCAGTGTTGAGGTAGAGATCCTGAGGCCTGAACCACGAAGCAAGTTCAATGGCTCTCTTTGAGTTGAACATTGGTGATCCTGAATAACCAGCATCATGAGGCTGGTTATCAATGTATACTGTGTGTATTAAAATGTCATTATCGAAGAATGAGAATGGATTAGGAAATATTGGGAATACTATCCAAATAGGAAAAGGAAGGCTATAAATATAACAAACAACAAACTATTAGGGGTAGATGCTATACTTAAAAACAGATAAAGTCAAGCTCTTCCTGCTGACAAAGCAGACATTAATTATAATGATCATGGTTGGCAAAGTGATTCTACTGATCTATAAAAAGATCTCTGTTGTTGGGGCGACCTCTAGCTCACCCAGTAAGAGCGTGTGCCCCATGTAGGCTGAGGCCTTTGCAGTGGCCCGGGTTCGAATCCGACCTGCGGCCCTTTGCTGCCTGTCATCCCCCACCTTTCCTGTCTCTCACTCTGAAATGAAGGGAAAAAGATCTCTATTGCAACTTTAGTGCTTCATTGGAAACTCTGTGTTTCATGTTGGGATCCTGTAGGTATGACTCTAATATAAGTAATGGAGCTGTTGGCAGGTTGCCATGGTGAGTTACCCCAAATAAAGGTGAATCCGCGTGGTGATTAAGCCCAAAGATAGCTGGCTAACTGTCTAATGTCGCTTCATGATTCAGGCCAATGTTTTGAGCAACATTATTGTTTGATCACAGCACCATCATCATTAATCAAAGGAAACCTGGAGCAAAACTAACAAGAGAAAAAAAAGTGTCGGTGCCTGCTGGTGATAGTGGATCATGAGTTAAACACTTGTAAAAGTCAAAGTAGTAAATACTAAACTAGGTTTTTCAGAAAAAGACGGGAGAGTTTTAACTACCTAGTAATGCAGGGCGGAGATAAGGCAGTAGGTTTACCGCTGCTGTTCGGTTCACAGTCCTTGTTCACATTCAAAATAATCCTTCAGCGGGGCGAAGAGGTGGCGAATAACAGGGACACTCCAGGAGCGACCCAGGACTTTCTGCCTCTGATTCCGTCCCATGTTGTTCACGTCCGTGTAATGTTTGGGGAAGCCAAAGATCCTAGAAGAGTCAACGACATGGAAAATGTTAAAAGAAAAATCTTATCATCTAATATGTGTTACATGGTCAAGACCCAGAAGTGGCCTGCAAGAGAAACACAAACAGAAATGCTTACTGTTCCATTTCGGTGCACCACAGGTAGTCCTCCTTGCCGTTCATGCTGACAGGAAGTGGCCCCATCTTCCCCTGCCTAATAGAGTTGGACTTTGTGGTGATGGTGCGGACTTTGTCAAACTGCAGGAAAAGACGACAAATCAGAATCTGGGTGTTAAACCATTTTTTAAGATTCTTTTTTTGGGAGAAGAGTTATTCAAGCTTTCCTAAGAATTTCTGCAGGTTCACCAAATTACATTTTAAGACCTCTTTATTACCACATAAAAGGCAATTTAATACCCGTTTCAAACTGGACAGAATGATAGAAAACCAGAACTATTTATAATATCATCATTTCTTCGGTACTTCTCACCAGTACAATAATTCTTAATGATGGAGGGACGAAAAGACTCCAAAAAGTAAGAAACGTTTTTGCTAAAATTGACATTTGCCCAGTATGAGCTTACTAGCTACTGTAGCTTGCATTAGTGGCATTAGTGTAATCTATCTTACACACAGCAAACTAAATGCTTCTACCTTTGCAACGCGTCCTACTTCCAAACAATCCTGGAGGGCCACTTTGTCATCTAGAGCTGTAGAGAGAGGTCTAAAGAGAAGACGCAGACAGGCATGGAAACTGAAAACATCTTTCCAAGTAATACATTTTGGTTTTCCAGTGTGCAATATGCATGAAGAAAGGGAATATGATTGCGTATTAGTATGTACAGTACCTGTTCATGCCAGGGAGGTTTCCCCAAAAGTAGCGCGCTCTGTGAGCAGGACTAACTTTCACGGCATCGATAAGAATTGGATTACACTGAGAAAAAAAAGGGAGAACGCAAATGATAAGCAATAATGCCTAATGCCTAATGCAGTCTGTTTCCTGCCATCGGGCTAAGGGGATACTTCACCGGTAATGAAATGTAATCACCTCAAGGAATCTGCAGATATCTGACTTGTCGTGGGCGCTCATGAAAACCACGTTCTCAAACAACCAGAAGAACGGACGGTTGTCATCCTCCTTAGGCTTCAACAGGGTCAGAAGGCGGTAGAACTCAAAAAAGAGCCTTCCAGTGCCCTCTTCAGAACAAACAAACAGGTAGATTCAAGGGTTTATGTGTGTATAGGATCCTCAAACAACTTGTTTATTATTCAGAATGCACAGCTACCAAAATGCCCTTAACAGAAGTTTGGAAGCTGCATACCAAATAATCCTTTTCGAAGAGGGTTGACCATGGACAGGTCATTACACGGACTGCCTCCAATCAGAAGATCAAATGGACCCCATTCAGCCAGCTGCAACACACAATTACAGAACTTAAGTTCGATTATATTGTTTTTAGCATCATTTGTGTGACACATACTACACAAACTCAACTTCAAGGTGTGTATTTTGTTTTTGTAAGATTAATTTTTAGGCATTTTTAGGCCTTTATTTGTATAGGACAGCTGAAAATGTGAAAGGGGTGAGAGAGGGGGAATGACATGCAGCAAAGGGCCGCAGGTCGGAGTCGAAAGTGTTTTTAAAGGTAAGTTTGGCTCTGTTTTCAGTGGTTGGTGTGGCACACTCAGATAATCAACAGCACTAAATGTACTCCAGCTTGCTTGCACTCACATGTTTCCTTGTGATGGTACGAACGTCGTTGACATATTCGATCTGTCCCTCGTGCTTGATCATCCCCACAGCGATCGAATCCTCACAAATCTCTGAAGCAATGTAGCGCTCAATCTTGAAGCCCAGGTCTTTGAGCACCAGGTATCCTGCCACGATGCCACATTAGTTACAGACATGTTACTGATTAGAATAATACACGTTATGCAGTGTAAACTCCATTACTGTTTCCCCATTTAAATTGTAATTTTCTTCAGGTGTAACTGAGGCTTGTAAAAGGCTCCTCTTCAGTAGTATGCATGGACAAATGAATCACAGAGACTGGATGAGTTTGTCTAAAAAAACAAGGTTGTCAGATAAAATGATGAGTCAACCTGTTGCAATGCCGTCAAAAAGCGAGAGCACCCTGATTGGTCTGCGCAGGTCAGCAGTGATGGAGGGGTAAACTCTGTGAGGCTCCTGTTATAAAAAATAAACACACAACTTTCAGTGCAGCCACGTTCATTAAAATAGTTGTTGGTTGCAGCCCTATTAATGTTCTCATCTGATAGTAGCCTATATTTAATCGGTTAACCTCTGCCAATACTACAGTAAAACAATGCCTCACTTAAACAAACATACATCTTCTAAAACAAAGATGAGGATTCATTTGCAGCTTCACTCACATACAACTTCACAGTACACCCACAAGCATCAAGGACTGTATGACGTAAAGAATAAAATAGTAGTGGAATCATCAAATTATTAACAGAAGACATTTTTTTTTATACATTTTGATTTGGTTCTTCAACTAACATTATGTTGCTGGCATTATCTTTCCTCTATCTGCACTTACAACTAGGGCTTTCACTTTTGCCCAAAAATCATATTCGAAGTTCGTTTGTATATTAATATTAATATTCAAATATATTTGAATATTTATTAATAATATTTTGACCATTAAATGCCTTCAGTTTAAAAAAAAAATTAAAAGTCAGACCCTGGATTAAACACAAACAGTGTGCTTTCGACAGGAAGTTCGGAGATTTCACCGTAGCCTACGTAAGTGGTCTGATGTTTATACTCGTGTGCTGGTGTGTGCGTCGAGCCAGTGTGTGTGGGCGGTGTTGCCAACTTAGCGACTTTTTTTTCACAAAAGCGACTAGCGACAAATCTGGCGACTTTCTGTAGAAAAGACAGCGACTTTCTGCAAAATAAAAAAGAGTCGCCAGTATTGTCCAGCGAGCACGCCATGTATTTCTCTCCTGTGGCCGCCGAAACAGTGACCTCTCTCTTCTGTTGTGTGACTGAGGAGCTGCCCCGCCCCCCCCGCTGTGCTCTCTCCTCATGTGCAGCAGCACTGAGCAGGCAGGTAGAAAGGGGAGAAGGGACAGGGTGCAGCTCCGGTGTAGGTAGGAGAGACAGCGGAACGCGACGGGAGAAAGACGCCGCTGAGCTGGCCTGGCCGTGGGCCAGCCTGCCTTCTTTGAGAATTAGGGGGGAATGCAACGCTACCGAGCCACGGTCGAGAGACGTGCGTCGCCGCGACGTATAGTTACATTTTGAAATGCGTGAAAAAGCCTCGGAATCTGAACTGAAAACAACGTTTACAAGCAAAAAAAATGGCCATAACAGGTTCGAATATTAAGGGCTGGCTAATATTCGTTCGAATATCATTATTTTTTTTAATATTCGAATGATATATAACGAAGTTCGGAGTCAAAGCCCTACTTACAACCAATTTGATTCTCTTTTACAGGTTTTTACACACAGAAGGAGACACATTTATGTTGTAACTAAAGTTTAGGTTAAGTTATTAGGTGTTACTTTTATTTAGTACACAAAAAGTGCAAATCATTTAAACAGTATCGCAAAGTACAGTACATCCTCCAAAATGACCATGGAGCTGAATCAACACAGTGAATATGATGAGTTTTCTTTAATGGATGGCACTGGATGTTGATATGTGCACCTAATAAACTGGTTGTATTTCAGTTGGTGCAGCCATTACATGTTTAGTAATGTAAACTTAGACTATGTTTAGATGGAAACGATCTGACGAGAAAACGCAAAAGTGGCGTTCACTCACTTTTTATTCCGTGTTTATACAAGCGTTTTGGGGGGGGGAAATCTGCGTGCATATGGTGACGCAAAAGTGTGTGAAATTCAATGTAGTATGCACACCAGGCGGCTAGGTGGTAGTGTGAAGCACTGCCACACAACACCACCAAGTCCGCGCGCCTGCGTAGAACCTTCCTTCTACTTCTCTCCCTAGTAGCGCCAAACCAAAACATGGCGAAGTGGGGCCGTGCACACATGCACGCAGAGAGAGAGGGGGCCAAAACCTTTTAGTGTTGTCTTTTTCGTCAACAATATTGCATGCATGTTGATATCAACACAGTCAGCGTTTAATGACGGCGGTGTTGTCTCGTCTTGTATTATCGTTAGCGAAATTTAACACTTTAGCAGAGGTGTTAATTTCCATACTGGTTTAGTGGCTTGACGGTTAACACTGAATTATGGATTTGATTTGCGGGGGTATTTTGCCAACGGTAACGTTATTAGTATTATAAGTTAGCAGTAGGCTAACCTTAATTAACCGGACCCAGGGTGAGTCTGATGAAAACGGCTGTCTTTGGCCGGTCAGCTCCGAGATTGTCTCACATTGCACAGCGCTTTGGAGGATCGAAGCTCCAAGATTATGTTCTGCCTCTGTTTAGAAGTGGTGAATGTACAGCTCCCAGCAACTTAATACGATATAGTGTCTGGTTTTTGTTTGATATTTAGGTGTGTTTAGATGTTTAGATGGAAACGATCTGAAGAGAAAACGCAAAAGTGGCGTTGCGTTATCATTTTTTATTCCGCGTTTATATGAGCGTTTTGGGGGGGAAATCTGCGTGCATATAGTGACGCAAAAGTGTGTGAAATTCGATGTAGTATGCACACCAGGCGGCTAGGTGGTAGTGTGGAGCACTGCCACACAACACCACCAAGTCCGCGCGCCTGCGTAGAACCTTCCTTCTACTTCTCTCCCTAGTAGCACGAAGCAAACAACAAAAGCTGACAATTTTGTCTGGACAGACGAGGAGGTGGAGTTATTGCTCCAAACAACCTTAGATTACAAAGCCACAACAGGGTGTGGACTGGGAGTCCTAACCAGTCTAAACGAAACGCACATCTGATAAAATATTTTGTCGTTTTCACCCGCGAGTGTTGTAGTGTAAATAGGGCCTTAGTGAGAATTTAACCTCAAACAAGCCAGCATGTGAACTAGAAATGTGCCCTGAGAGAATAAAGTGTGGTACGTACAAACGCCATGGCACTGTTGTTGGCAAAGAAGTCCTGAACCTTGATGCTCCAGTCTGGTCTGAGTTTGAGGTTTCCGTCGCACTGCGACGGCTTGCACATGTAGCAGCTCCATGGATCGACATCTTTCAGCTTGTCAAAGGTTCCCAGTCCCACCAGGATTTCCAGACAGTCCTTACAAAAACATCTGGGTGAAACAGAAAACACCCAAGAATATACATGTGAATGAGAAAATGATAACTTTGCAGACACAAAAAACAAGTAGAGCTGTTAGCATGAGTCATCCGAATGTAGGTAACAGAGAGTGACCAGCCTTTATTGACCATCCTTGCTATTTCTTAGTCATTTAGAAAGTTGAAATTTCCAGAATGTGGACGAAAATACACATCAGGACAACCAGGACAATTTTCAGGTAAGGACAACTGCCAAACTAACAATTATTCTATTCAAAACAGTTAGCATCCGATTGCTGCTATATGTTCAAAAGATCGTACTCCTTCTCTAAGTCATAACTCAGTCAAATCTGAACACACAGATGAAATACACTGTTTATATTCTCTTTATATTCAGTGTGACTTACACACCATATGAATATCATTATCATAAACCCACTTAGAAATATAATATGAAAACTCTTTTTATACAGTAACTCCAAAACGTGCCAGAGAATGACAAGTTTTCTTCAGTATCAAAGTAATCCAGTGTCTGTACATTTTATTTGTACATTGCAAACCGGAACTGCTAATAGCTAATTCGGCGTACTTTGTACAAAACCATTGATCTACCTGATGCTATTCAGATGGGACTGTATGAATAGACTGAAGTAGAACATCTTCAGGAGGGTGTTTCAAGTGTTTCAGATATCTGCCTTATTTTTTTTTGTTTTGAATTGTTAATCTAGTTTTGTGTGTCATGGTTTGAAATATGAAAGAAATCCCAGTTACAGAGGTTACAGTGATTAACAATAAATACCAATATCAGTGTTTCCCACACATATCTGTGGCGGTGCGCCTCACAATCAACACCTGCCACCACACATTGCGTTTCGTTATTAAATTATTTTTATTACATATATTATAATTTTTTTATGGTATTTAAAACACGCAGCATTCGTTCAGCTGCATTTCCTTTCCCTGCTCTCCTCCGTCTCTCTGTCACTTGTGTCTCGCTCACATACACACACAGCCCCTCCCCCCGTGCACACAGCGTCTGTCTCCATGACAGGAGAAACAGGAGAAGACGGCTGGCGAAATTCACAAGTTCACAAAAGGTTGGTATCTCGTGAACAATTTTTACACAATCACACATTAAAGAGTGCTACAAAAATATTTTATATTCTGAATACAATGTTGTCAGTGTGTTAATGTTGGAGTCCCGACCCGACTCTTAGCAAAGACGCGATTGTGCCTGCTGTAGAAAATTAACTAGCTTGCGGTAAAATGCAGTTGGGTTGTCGAGGTCAAAACACTATATGTAGCGGCTGTAAATCAAATAAACTTATTATAAATAATGTTATGTCATTTTTTACTCTTGCACTGAAAAATGCACGTGTTGAGGATGAGGACCAGCCTGAACCGGAGGTATCAGTCTGAAACAGAGCTGAACAGTCCGACTAGTGTAATTAGTTATGTTATTAATTTGTTTGCAATATTTTCAGGCTTCAACCAGTGCTGCTCAATCATAAAGACCGGGTCAGGGAGAGAAAGAGATAGATTCGCTAGGCATTGAAGAAAGAGTAGGAGAGGAGGACAGCATCCAACAGCGTGTCCTCCTCCGTTTTTGATACTTGATTGTATCGCGTGCCCCGGCACGGCACGACCTTCTAATCTGTGGGAAACACTGAATATAACACCTGAGCAGTGTTTACCTGCAGCAGCTGGCGTTGCCACACAGAATCACCTCTAAGCCGGCGCAGCACACGGTGCAGTACGACTGGTAGCCATCTTCATCATAGCGAAACAGCGTCTCTGTGAAGTTTCCCTGTAAACAGTGACATGGTTGTCTTGCAGCGTTTGGGATGTTACTGGCATCTGTGTTTCAGATGGAGGTTAGACATTCACACACTGGGCTGGGAGGAAGGAAAGCAGGCCACATGCAGTAGACAGAGATAGACCGTCGGTTTATCAGATTACCTTGCATCTTAGACAAAGACCACCTTCAAACAACGGGTGCGGCACTTCAATCTCAGTTGATCCACAAGACAGGCAAAAATCTGAAATAACAAACAGTTACTCTAAAATCAAGCGTTTTTTGTTTGTATCAAAGCTTTAAAATCACAAACTTCTTCAATGCGCTCTCACAAAACTTACCTTCAATTCTTTTGCCTTTCTCTTTGACCTTTTCTCTTATTGATTCTGTAAAGTAAAATATTAAAACAAATCACAAATAATAATAATAATAACATAAAACGTACGACTGAATCTAGTCTTTGAGTCTTTGATGTCATGTCTGTGGACTAAATGTGGACAAAAATGATACGTACCTCTGTTATAGGTTATTATTACGGGTGGATTTGGCTTGTTTTTAAAAACATATTTCCTTTTTGCCGGAGGCTGGCAGTCAGAAATGGTCGAGTCAGAAGAATCATGATGTGCTGCAGCATCTTTAAGACCAGGAAAGATGGAATCAAGAGAAATCCTTAATTCATACAACAACACTGTCTGTACCAGTCTACTCCCTGAGGATTTCATTAAATCTAGTAATTAATAAATAAGTAAATATGTATAAATGTGCTCCTACCAGGAGGTAAGAATCCTTCCGGTCCTGTAGGCAGAAATCCTCCAGAAGCCCATTCCAGCATCAGCTTCAGCTCTTTTTCTTTATTTCCTTCCGCTTCAGCAAAAGACTTCCCACATCGCTCACCTGCCAACTGAAGATTACAAACATTTCCTGGCAATGAGTTAACACATTCCCCTCAATAAACTGATAAGATCCCATTACAGGAGATTTTTGAATGAGTGAATCTGGGCCTTTTCACCACAATTATATAGAAAAATGGTACAAATGACCACTCTATGTCAGTATTGATGGGATGAGAACAGACTTCTTCCTCTATCTATCTAATAAAGCGGGACGCCTCTGTGTGTGTGTGTGTATGTAGGTACGTCTCTGCGTCTGTCTTTGAAATATCTCACTTGGTTTCCTGTGTACCCTATGAACTTGGGGTTTGGATTTTGGAGCAATTTGGACAGCACTGGATATCAAAAATAAAACTAAATGGCGGAAAAATAAGCTGCTGGTGCAGCACGCAGCAGACTGTCGACACACGCGGGGGTGGGGGGGTTTACAGGCTGGGACTGCGGGTCACTTTTTGCTGCTTCTAACGTTAACATGATTGCTGGATATAACAAGCAAACCTTTCTTCACGTTTCTGGAGCACGAGCGGAGAGTTGACAGGAACATCGCAACTGTTGTGTTGAATAAGGTTGGAGAAAAAGGCACTACGTAACGCTGGCTTTTCCCTGTATATTATTTAGCTAAAAGGAAACTCAATAAAAAGCCATTTGCCAACACTAATGCCCTTCTTACACGACAACACTCACAGGTGAAAACGACAAAATATTTTATCAGATGTGCCTTTTGTTTAGACGGGCTAAAAAACGCAAAAAGGTGAAACCACCCTCCAGAGTGGAAATCTTAAAAACGCTCCACCGTCGTGTTCCCATCTAAAGGGTAAAAACGCACTGTGCGAGTGTGTGTGTGTGTGCATGCACACACGTCACAGGGGTTCTGGTAGTTGATGAATGGAGATAGGTGCTGATTAGCTCTCATCGGGTAGCGCACTGCCATGAGTCCATGAGGCAACTGTCTGATTACTCCACATTTTCATGGTGATATTTTGTGATTACATTCTGAATCTGCCCCGTTCTCTGTCAGGGAAATATAGAAGTACAATGTCTTCCTCTGATGTATAAGTACACTGTAAGTCAGTAGTAGGCTATACAGTGGAGTTGCATATTAAGTGGTTTGGGGTCCTTCTGTGAGTCATTTTGGGGTATAATTTGGTTTTGAAGAATTCTATAAGCAGCACTACCACAGGACAAGCAATGCAGGCACATTTTCAACAGGTACTGTACTAGTGCTTTAAATTGACCAAAACGTTTTTTTGCTGTTTTGTTATT
The DNA here is from genome assembly GCF_010015445.1 of Perca fluviatilis. Taxonomy (NCBI): domain Eukaryota; kingdom Metazoa; phylum Chordata; class Actinopteri; order Perciformes; family Percidae; genus Perca; species Perca fluviatilis. Next base: position 12,159,558 of record NC_053116.1, read on the forward strand.
GTTTACGGCCCACAGCAACAACCACTAGCAACACAAAGGTTGCCAAGAGGATGTGTAAGAGAAACTGCACCCGAAAGACAACAGACATTAAGAAACAGGATGTGGTACAAAATGTTTTGATGGATGTTGTTGACAGTTTTGCTTTTTACCTCGATGATCTGAAAGATGGCTTCCTTGTAGGTTGGCAAGCTGGCAAAGGAATTTTTGCAGAAGCACTTGGTGAAGGCACGGAATGTCAGCAGACCCTCCGTATAGATCTGCAACAGAAAGAAATGGTGATGAGAAATCCAATTCAACAGATGTGAAGTGTTTCTGCAGCTCAAGCACATTTAGAGCGCTTCTAACCTCTGAGAACATCCCGTCTCCGAACCACTCCACCTTCCGCATTCCCGGGGGAGATGACTTGGTTTTCCAAGGCATCACCATCCCAGGCCACCAGGAAAAGCCCTTCACTTTCCCCCACACCAGCTCCCCTGTCAGAAACCCTTTCCCATCCTGCAGACATCAGAAGAGGACAAGAAAAGATGATAATTCAAAACTACCTTTTTTTTTTTATCTAAAAGAAGATAATCACATAGATATTTTCTATCACATGATGTCTGATCAACAGACTTTGATAACAACTGGATTATGGGCTTTTTCCTATAACTGTTGCATTACCTGGTAGGCATGTTTCCGCCGTGCTCTTGGCGTCGGTTTACTGAATGGTGAGGTCTCTTCTGCCTGAGAGTCAAACACATTTAAAACAGAGCTTAAACTTTTAAGTCAACGATGAAAAGTAGTTTAGGTGAAGATCTGTGTATTTAAAAAACAAACATTAATAACTGCATTTGATTTGATGGTACATACATGACCAATCAATTACATATTTGTTTTTGATAGTTAATTTTAGGCAACTTGGAGGAAAGAATTTGTTAAAAACAAGAAGCAATTGAGCCCTTCATCACTAAGATATGAACATCCGCTTTGTTCAAAGCAGTATAATATACTGAAATATGACTTTTTAAACTGGGGAAATAAAAAGCCAAGAAAACGCCTTTTTCACTGTGATTTCAAGCTAAATTATCTCAATTGAATTGAAACATGGGAGCCAGCACAATGATTAGGCAGATGTGTTATCCCACTTATTGCCTCATTATTTAACTTGGCACCATGAGGACAAAGCAAATGATAAATCTAAAAAGGAAGGTGCGTTAGAGGTGGGAATTGGATTCTGATAGCAGGTTCCAGTTTTTTCATTTGTTAAGCTCAGAGTCAAAAGGGCAATCCACTCAGGAAGTGTTTTTGATGTCAGCCACTCAGTTGTCTCACAGAACAGATGTGCTTTCATTTGATGTCAAATGGAATAAAATGTAACAATGAATCAATCTAAGTTCATTTATAGGCTCCATGTGGTGTTTTAGACCTCTAGCCTTATTCAAAAGGATTCAGATTTCATCAAATGCTATCATGCTCCAACCCTGGTTGTAATCATGCAATCATGTTTGTCATTGTGCAGGATGCTGACATGGTGTAGCGTAAACCATTGACAACTTCTTTCAGAGGCCAGAGTCATGGCCCTGTGGTATTCTGGTAGTATACGTGAGTATACCTACCACCTCATCTTTGGACTTCAGACCATTATCAACACCTACGGGGTTGGACCAGGTGCTAGCACCAGCCTGAAACACTGTACGGGCCTGTGGCTTCTGGCGCAAGCTGCTCTCCCAGCCATAACATCCCCTACTGGTCATCTGAGAGACAACACACTCTCATTACACACTCAAATATCATGCACGTGCAAATGTACACCAAAACACACACACACAGACACACCTTCATATAGGGGCAAACTGCAACTCATCATACCAGTGATTATGTTGGCCATAAAGAATAAAGTGAAAGTAAATGGAAAAGACTGTTAGTAGATGAGAGAGAAAAAGAGCCAAATATGACGCAACAAAAATTCACTTTTTCTGTGTTCTTCTGGTTTCAGTGTAGTTTTTTTTTGTATAGCTGACAGTATTTATGGTCAAATAATAGACATTACAGTTGCATTTAAATTCAGCCCAACCGAGTCCTATTTGTCACTAAAAATCCAGCTTTTTTTAAACCACATTTCTTCTTTTATGAAAATCTTTTACCTCTTGACACTGGGTGCCATTCTCTCCAGGTGTATTGGCATGTTCTTTGGAAGGAAACAGAAATTATTGAAGTTTAAGTGTTGATATCATCAGAGATATGATAACTGTATCTGTAAATCTAGAGGATGACGGGATCCTGAATCTGATGCTCATTACAAAAAAATATAAGACTTGAATAATATTTAAGCTCCAGTAAGATTCTCTTAATTTTACAAAATGCATCTACAAGATAAAAATTACACTTTTATAATGACATGATAGGTATTTTTCGTAAAATAGTGTAAATTCTGCAAATAAAAAAGTTAAAAAATAGTTTTACTTACGATGTATCTTTGTTAGGCGGACTTCACATGGCTTCACTCTCACATTAAGGCCATTCAGTTCTATAAAATAAGATGTGTAAATAATATGTGGGATCCAATGCAAATTCTTGCTAACTTAAAGCTGTGGTAGGCACTTTATTGTTGGTGTCATTGGGCAGAAATTCCATAATGCTCTTTCAGCATATTGTAATTCAAGTGTTCTAGTGAAAAAATAGACTTCAGCATCTCCTCCTTGGCTCTGTATTCAGGCTTTAGTAAATCTAGACTTTGGCCAATCACAGGTCATTAAAAAGAGAGACTTACTATTGGCTGTTCTGTTTACCGTAGCCAAAGGCTCAGACCAGAGGCCAAAGCTGTGGCATCGCCTACTGCTGCCATCCAAAAGAGGACACGCTAGAGGTGGTGTGAGAGGAAACGTAAACACAGTAGACAAGCCGTTAGCTTAGCCTTCTGCTAACCTTCAAGTTGCGGATAATTCAAGTTAATGTTTAGAGCTAACTAGAGCCTCAATTCATAATATGTTTAAGGGCTTTACAAAAAAAAAAAAAAACAATTCCCATAGAAGCAGCACTTTATAACATCATGCCATCTGGATGAAATTAATGAATATAAATGTTACTTGATGGAAGGGGCTAGACAGAGAGGGGAGAGGGAGAGCTGCAGGAAGAGGTCTCACTCTATTTCAAATTCAGTTTTTTTTTTTTTATTCTAATCCAATCCAACTTTATTTGTAAAGCACATTTAAAACAACCACGTTGACCAAAGTGCTGGACATTGACATGATTTAGGACAGATTATAAACACACAAGGAACACAAACATTTAAAACAAGTAACAAACTGGAAAATGAAAATGCAGAATACAACTCTCAAGCAGGTTTAAAGGCCAATGAATAAAAGTGAGTTTTAAGTCGTGGTTTAAAAATGTAAAGGCTGGGGGCCAATCTGACATGCATCTCCTATTTTTGAGCCGCGTTCTAGGGACAACAAAGAGTAGCTGGTCAGCAGGCCTTAATGACCTCAGAGGAGCGTGCGGCTTAAGTAGTTCAGCGATATAAATTCTACCTCCTGCAGCTTTAATTTACCTTCAGTGTGAACCAAGGTGCTGTCGGAGAGGACGCTGTCAGACATGACATCACAATCGCTTTCTGTTAGGGCTTCACTCTCAGAGAACAGTGCAGCATCTTCACTCTCCAGGGCCTGAGACAGGAAATACAGCAAGTGCACAAAATTAATTAAACACGTGAAAACTAAACACGGACAAAAAATGTTGATACAGTTCCTCGGTTTACATACCTGAGTAAAAACCTGCTGGGCCTCGAGTGGAGGGCAGGGGAGAGCCAGCAGGGTCAAAACAAGCTTTCTGAAGATTGAAGTCGGCTTGGTGTCCTTCAGTACACTGGCCCAGTGTTTCTCTAGTAAAACCACTGCCGAGTTGTCCTTCTCTCCCTCCTCAGCCCGCTGATACTCAAGGAATTCACTTGTGAGCTGGTTGACCTCCTCAGGGGAGCTGCAGATTTGCAGCTTGGTCCCAAGCTCCCCAACCTCTTCCCCAGTCACCTTCTGCCTGCTCTGGGGGTTCAGCAGCTGAGCTATGCTCCTTAGCATGTTGTCATTAAGAGGCAGCTCCTGTGCAATGCAACCTGCGAGTGTGACATAGAAAGACAACACCTGCTCTTTAAACAGTGGCAGTGTCTCTGTAGCCTCAGACTCATTCAGGAAGTCTTCCACAGCTTTCCCGCCCAGACTGAGTTCAGGGCTCGACAGGAGGAATTTCTTGTCTTTTAGGATTTGGGCATCGTGTTCTTTGAGAAAGCGAACAGCAGCTTCAGGGTGAAGGAAGTAGGAGGTGTAGGTGCATAGCAGGCTACTGGCTTCTTCTAGGATGAGCAGCACATTCGCTCGAGCAGCTCCCTGCTGTGTCTGCAGATGCCTTTGGAAATTGTGCAGAGGCTTGAGGGCGTGCTCCAGGAACATAAATGTTGCCCTGACTTTGGGATCGTGCAGCTGGGAGCAGATTGACTTGGCTTTGTCATCATCCTTGTCGCAAGACTTAAAGTACATTATGAGATCTGTCCATATTTCCAAGATTTTCGTGACAAGCAGGCAGAACTTAAGGCAGCTGGTGTTGAGATGAAATGATGGACTGTCTGCACTGATATCTGAGCCAAAGAGAGCCTTGAGCTTGTCACTCTTGGTAGAGTAGGAAGAGTAGTGGGCATGGATGTCAACGATCAACTCTTGAGCCTGTTTGGAGAGCTTATTAACCCCTGCATGACAAGCAGCATCAGCAACGGCATACAGCCCACCTAAGGCTACTATGTTTGGGTTGAGTTCCCTGAGCTGTGTGTAGATCTGCTCTGAGGCTGCACCTTTACCATCAGAATAAACAGCAGCAAGATTATCGGTGTGTAACCCGAATTTCTTCAAGGTCTCCACCACTGCTGCTGGTGTTTGATCCCCTGCAAGAGCGTCCAGAAATCGGATGCAGTGCCTGGAGGCTTCGACATCAAAAAACCCAACAAGGACCACAGAGACAGTAGCATCCTTTCCCAGGGTTACCCCTCCATAAATGTATACACAGTAAGGAGTGTGTTGGCAAACAGATGTGATGTCTTTGGGGTAATGCAGCCCCAGTTTACTGCGTGCAAAGTGTGTAGACACATGTTTCCCTTTAGCAGAGCCAGTGTTGCAGTGTTTGTGAATAAACTGAATAGCTGCGTCGCTACAGGGCAACAGCTCAGAGTGTTGGCTCCTGTAAATTTTAGCCTTTTTCTTGTGTTTGTTTGTTTCCGCATGTCGCCTGAGTTCAATAAGGCCTTTCGAAAATGTCTTCAGGTTTCTGTCACAAGAGCGGCAGAAGGTATATTGCTCTCCAAGACTACTCTGGTCAGCCCATTCATGAATTCCCTTCCACTTCTCAGTGAAAGGAAATTTAGTCACCACAGTGCCCTTCTCCTCCGTGTCTGATTCCAATTTAGATATCCCTGACAAAGTGAGAGAGAAACATTATTACAGCACATTTACTGCAAATGTGAAGAACAACACACAATGATCTGTCCTATTTTATAATCACAGTGAAAGAAAATCTTAAGTTACCTTTATGCAATTGGGGAGGTACCACAATAGGGCTGATATCCTGACTGTCCCGAGCTTTCACAGGGTCGTATTCGTCACTTTTCGTATTTGTCGTGTAGAAAACTTTGAACCACTTCAGGGTCTCAAAATTGCTTTGAGAATCCCCTTTTATAATCTCATCAACTGGAAAAGTCTAAAAGCAAGACAAAGAAGACATGACAAGATTGTGAAATTAATAAAACTTACATATTGAACATCAGGGGGAAACAAAACACGTCTTCTTGTCAAAATTAAGATGAGAAGATCGATACCACTCTCATATCTCTCCACTAAATATAGTAGTAGAGAGAGCATGTGGCTATCTTAGCTAAGCATGAAGATTACAAATAGGAGGAAGCAGCTAACCTTGCGTTGTCCAAAAGTGCGAAAATCTGCTTACCAGCACCTCTACAGAAATTGTAATGCTACTCTACTCGAGAAAAGGCACATACCTTTGTGATACCGCTCTCCCTGAAGGCCTCATGGAGGAGATGGAAATTGTGCTTACAGTCATCCTCACCTTGCGCATCAAACCTCACCTTGGTCATATCAACAGAGCCAGGGATAACCAAGTCCATGATCTGACAGTGGCATGCACCTGTAGGATCATACAGAAAAAAAGACAGTTCAACAAGTGTTGTTTGTGCAAATGGAGGGACGATCACTCTTGTGTTCTCCTGTTTTTCAAGAGCAGTGAGGATATTACAGCGTGCTGAGCTGTGAGCAACCATGACCATTCAAGCTGTGCTGTTGTGGTGCAGTCATTTTTTCCACACGGCTCCTCGTCTAACAGCTTACTCTGGCTGTTCTTTCCTGCAATATATAATACTGATGCCCCACTGACTCTCTCACTGTAATTAAGTGACAAAACCAATGTATTTCCTGTAGCGGCTTCATGCCGCCAAAGCCTCCTGCTGGTTTGCCAGCGCAAAACTTATATGTGAAGCAGCAGCAGCCGCTCTGTACACACTCTCTCCCTGAGGTTTCTTCAATTTATTTCCCCATGTAAAGATTTTTTTGAAAGGGAGAGTTTTTCCTTATTCAAGTACGAGGGACAAAGGACAGAGGGTGTCATATGCTGTAATGATTGTAAAGCCCGCTGAGGCAAATTTGGGATATTGGGCTATGATAAAATTGAGTTGGCTTGATTAAGCAGGTAATTAGCGGTTACTTACCAGGGCCTAAAACACAGGTAAAAATACAGACAAATTAGGTTGATATCTGAAAGTATGATCAGACATGTAGGTGTGAAACCCAACTACAAATATAATAATGAGTTAGACGTTAATAAAAGTTAGTTACAAGTTACAAAAGTACCACTGCACTGCATTCTATCTGCTCATGAATCACCTGAACCCAGCTGCCCCACATCTGTGAAGTTTGTCTTGAGCAGGTTGTTGAACCAGGTCACCACATAAAGGCGGCTGCTTTTATCTTGGATGTAGTCTGGGGGCACAATCGCTGCACTTGCCATCTTGCAGCTCTCTAGGAAAGAAAACATTTACAATTATTTCATATTTCCATCTACACACCAAACATAAAATCAGAACATTTTGACTGTTGAGCGACTGTGGCTCAGGAGGTAGAGCAGATAGTCCACCTATCGCAGCACTGGCAATTTGATCCAAATTACTACTATTAAATCACAAGGCTCTGTGCTTGGTTATACCTTAAACCACCACACCTAACTCCAAAGTGAGGACCTATGTGAGTTAAAATAAGATAAGACCTAATAAGAACACATGTAAAAATGTATAAATGATGGATTTGTTTGAGTGTTTTTCGAGACCAGGATTGCCTTAATGCCAAGATTGTGGGGGCGGAAAGTTTATTTAATTTATCTTTACATAATTTAACGCTAATTTGTAATATTATATATACTCATGTATTATAAAAACATGGCTGATTGCCAGACATGGCTGACTTCCAGGGGTGGGGGAGGTGGGTGAGACTGGGCCAGTGGGTGGGTTTTAATCCCCTATTGTCTGACGGTTGAGGATAAAGACAAGTAGTTTTTATGTCAAATAATCTTCACATTTGCATCTTTTGGTTATATATGACTGTTTTCTTGACATGTGCACATTAAAACCCAAAGCTGAGCTGTAGCTGAGTGCTACCGGACACTTGAGCCACGCTGCTGCTGTCTCTCCTCCCCTTCCTCCCTAATGTATAGAAAGCGTTAATGAAATCTCGCGTTGTTCTTTTTTTTTTGCCGCGAACGTCCCCCAGTGCACAACTTTCGCTGACAAGGAAAATTGAGCTTTAACATCAGATCATGTTACTTTACTTTACTTGCAGGAAAAACAAATACAATGCACCACGAGTGCAGTTCCTTGCACGCCGAGTGACATGTCCATTTTTACAGTCAGGGTTTGTTTTTAACATATCACATAACATTACATACATGGTGCAGAGGCTAACGTTATAGCCTGGTTTCACATGAGGGGAGCGATCTTTATGTTTTAACGTTACGTTGAAGCAATAGCTGAAATGACTATGATTTCAAAATTCAAACGGCCGTTTGAGAGAATGAAATTACAGCTCCCTATCCGCGAATACACTCGTTATTACAGCAACCGGTATAAATAAACAAATTGAAGTCAATTGCAATCTTTATTTTAAGTCAAAATCTCCCTGGCTCACGATCCAATCTGCTGTTATCGCGGTGGGTCTGTATGAGCCGGTCTTTGTGTTGTGAGCCGGCAGAGGGTTGGATTTAAAACAACCAGGACAATAAAAAGGCAACATGACCCTGTGCGAATCATCCGTAAACCACCTCTATAGGAGAATGGTGTCAATAGAATATAAACGGCTGGTTTTGTGTATAATGTTGCTTAACAGACAGATCGTGGGTAACTTACCTCGCCGGTTCCCTTATAGATAGATGTTCCTCCTGACTCTTCGCTTCCTCCTGAAGCACTTCACTTTTTCTTTTTTTTTTTACATAGGCAGACCGGCCCTTGTGACGTCTGCGTAATGATCCATTGGACGACCGATGTGTAGGAGGCTGTCCCGTAGTAGGACTGCTAAATTAGCCGCGAGATCTCCACCCATCCAAAATGAGAACAGGCGGCTTAATTATTAGTCAAATATAATGCTATCGCCGCATTACAAGTACACATAGCTAGCTACATAACGGTTATCTCGCCGATTTAATTGCTGCAGAACAAACGAACTCAATTCTCAATGTATTTCTTAAAATAAATCAGTGTATAGTTTAACATAGCTATTACCCCACCCCCTCAACATTAGCACAGGTTGATCAATAATAAATTAATAATATGCTAGCCCGCACGGCAGGCAAAGCAACCATATCCGATTTCCAGTTTATCGGCAAATATGCTGACGTTAATTTAACGCTAGCTAGCTCTCGCGTTCGCGAGCCTACCGACCTTCCGATGCAGGCTATCACCGTGAAATGTTGAATTAGCTAGCCACTAAAATGAATATCATATCGTTGGGTATATTATCGTGATAGAAAATTAGAGATAAACATAATAGTAGAGTCAACCTTCATTTCAGTTCGTTCAGGAGTAGTAGAGACCTTTTTCGTCAAGGGACAACGTTACAAACTTATTACAAGCTAGCTATAACGTTAGCCACACGAATGTCTTGTTATAACGTTAAGCTAACATTCGATGATCTTTGGTTTGTTGGCAAGCTGTGGTTCGTTTCGGTTATACTAGCTAGCTAACGTTAGCTAGCTAGTTTAATGGGTGATATGGTAACATTTGAAAACTGAATAGTAAAGGAAAGCTGGTTTTAGCTAGCTGTTATCGTTACGCCATGAATGCATTAAGAGATAACGTGTTTATAAACACGCAATTATGGCAGCCTGTGTCGAAACGACTGGTCGTTTGTTTGTCAGACCTGTTTCCTGAATCCTGCGGCTTATCTACCGTACTTTGTGTTCCGTTGAAACAATGTAATGGCGCTCTATCAGGCCAACAGGTGGCCTGTGTTACAGCACTGATCACAAGGCGAGTTTATCACGGTGAAACTTTAACGGTTGACGCGGACCCATGATAAAAAAAAACCTGACAGCGTTGTCTAACTGCCAAAAGAAAGGATTGATAAAAGAGCTACCCCGCAGCCAATATGGCGTCTATTGGCCATTTTGAGAAAGTACGGCTAAAGCCCTTCAAACAAAATGACACTGAGGCCTGTGGGCCTGTGTAGGCCTCATTTATGTACATATAATGTAAAGAACGTTGTTACTTTGTTTTGAAAGGAACTCTGTAATTAAAGATATTATTATGTCATGGTGACTCAAACTAATTTGAACAGTTTCAGCCTGGGTATATTATTGGGTATTAGCCTGGTATTTGGATTTACATTTAAAACCAAATCACTGGCACAGAGTTGGTAGCCTATTAGTCTCGCTTTGCCAGACCCTCCTACAAAGCACGCTGAAGGAAGGTCTGGCTACACCAAAACATGAGGTGCACTGCCATTTTTGTTGAAGATGCCCCAATCAGACCAGTTGCGTGACTTGCGTCGTTTTGTTATTCTTGTTGTTGTGAGTCAACCATGGAATCACCTGGCCTCAGCCAACCGGTAGTTTGCTGGCAATAAACATGAGATACAGACTTTACAACACTGGGTAAATGGGCCGAACTGTCCTGGTTCATTGATTGATTGATTGATTGATTGATTGACCGATGATACAGTAAACTTAACAATATGTTACAATGTTGAGATAAATAGTTCTTGACTCAAATGGTGAAAAAATGGGTTGCCAGTGTGTCTGCAGGATGAACACATAGAATATTTGACATGTGAAGGAACCTGAACATACAAGATTGTGCAAGTCTATTCTGCCGACAGCAGTTGGTTTAGGTTTAACATTATCTTGCTTGTAGCAACCACTACTGGCAGAGTTCAATAGCAGTTACAGGGTGCGTTCCGATCACGCAGTTCCCTGCAAAGTGGACTGCACAGGGTATTCAGCTATGTCAAGTAAGATTCCAAACTATAGGGAGTAAAAATGCGCGAACTTTGTAGGGAAGAACTGATCAACGGTTCATCACTTCACCAGAAGTTGACAAGCAAGATAGATAACCCATTAGTCAGCCTCACTGGAATGACACTGTACATCTTGTAAATTAATCAAATCACATAAATTCACAAGATACATACATTTCAATAGAATATGTTTTGTAATGGTATCCGTTTTTGTTTCAATAGGCTATATTATTTCAGTAGTGTAAAATGTCCACAGCAGCAACATCCAAGGTGTTTACGTAACTTGTGAATAAATGTGATTTGATTATTTTACATGATGTACAGTGTCATTTTTAGCGAGGATCGGTGACTGATGGGTAATCCTGCTTGTCAACTTCCGGCAATGTGATGAACCGTTGTTCAGTTCTTCCCTACACAGTTCACACTTGAGCTCCCTATGGTTTGGAATCTTACTTAACATGGCTGAATACCCTGTGCAGTCCTCTTCGCAGGGAACTACTAGGCGATCGGAATTCACCCACAACAGTTTAATTGACATTGTTACATCCTCCATTTTGTCAGATCTGTGACCAAACACATGTTCATATAGTAATTCACTGATGATACGTGTTTCTTCTGGCATTTATGTTGTTACTGTACTATAATTCCTTTGGTCTAATTAATTTGGATGGTATTTCATTTTTCTGATTTCTAATCCCCATTATTGTCCTATAATAATAGTTTTACAATCACTTTCAGTAAAAGGCCAACTGCTATTTTCAGTGTATTTCACTCCCTGCAAAACTACAAGCATAGTAATAGAAAGTTTTATCCTTTTTCAGTTCTGTATTAGACAAACATGTTATAGCACAATTTACAGGTTATAGCACAAACACTGATAAAAGGTGACTGGTCAGGTGTGACAAAGTGGTGTCTTGTGGAGTGAGATGTTCAAGTATAAATCAATGACATAACTGTCTTAAAGTATAATGTTTAACCATTAAGGGTCCAAGTGACATTGTGTGCCTTGGAACTTGGTTTGCATTACTGAAATAATTTCCAGCCTTTTTTCTGTCATATGTGTGCTATAGAGAGGATGGTACTAAGAGTCACTGAGGAGGTCCAGGGGTTAATGTATGTGTCTGAATTTATGTTCAAGCTCAGGAATAAATGTAAGTGAATGGTTAGAGACACAAGCACAAAGGCTGAACCCTGATGGCTGTGTGTCAATGGGGGGAGCTGATGTTCATGGTATCACAGTATTTATTTATGGAGTAATACTGAGGTGTACCACCCTTGATGTGAAAATTATCTTACAGTGTGACATATTGCTTTAATACTAAAACAACAAATTGTCCCTGAATGCCTTTTATGATGTCATTATGAAGATAACTCTGGGCCTCTGTGACACCATCTGGGGTGAGTGTAGATCCACTCTGGTGGTAGCCTACAGCAGGGTCACAGGGGTCAGGGTAAGGCTTTGTTTGTCCAACCACCCCTCCACCAGCCCATCCTCCCAAAGGGCAGGGTAATCAAAATGTTCACTTTTCTTCATGTGGTCAACGATCGGTGATGGTGTAATGGTGAAGAATGTGTAAATATAGGTGTGTGTTCTTATAAAAACTTAAAACAGACATAGATAATTTGCAGTTTTCTTTATAGTTTCATCATGTGTTGGGTTAGGAGGTCAGACAAAGGAATTGAGGAGTCTCAATTGTAACCATGCTTACAAAAAGAGGAAAGAAACCCACCATAAATTCCACTTGTCAAAAGCTGGAATGAATGGTGTAACTAAGTCTAATGTGTCAAGAAGGCACTTGTTCAAGTGGAATAAATGGCAAGAGCCAATCCTCTGTTGCAAATATTCAGTTAATCTCATCATGGCATTAGATTGTATACTCTTGAGCGCTAGAAGATTAAATTACTCAATGAGACACACATAGTTTAGCCATATCTGTAAATGATTAACTCTGAGTAGGGAACATATCACCCCAAACTTAAAACAACACAGCACTTTCTTTTTCATAAGCCATTTGATTTCATTTGAATGTCTGAAGTTATGATTCACTCGCTAATTATAGGCCTGGCCCCCAGTGTGCAAGATGTGACTGCTGCACCTGCCTCATGATGATGAAACTGAAATAGCAACACAGTATTACATAAAACATGTAATATCAAGGTGTAAGAAGAAAAATGTACACTTTCACGAGAGTCAATGCGGTGTGGGCAAAGAAGGAAGAATAGCAAGTGGTCTGAGAGCGAGGAAGAAAAGTCTGAAAAGGGGAAGAAAACGGAAACATGGATGATGATGAGGCTATTTAGCTGACACTTTTATGAATGAGTATCATTTTGAAAAACTTCAACTGTTAGAGGTTTATGAGAACAATTGAACTACTCAGCCATTCATCTATACAGTATGCAGCTTTGTTTTAGTTGTGTGTGTGATGTTTAAAGTCTTTTAAAGTATTTTATACTGTAACAATCCCATCCTATCCCCCAAATTGTAAAATTCTTCCTCATAATATTGTTAACTGCTCTGAATGTTTTTGCCTCTGATAAGCCTTCAAACTCATGGATCTATTATTCAGCCATCACAGCCCTTTGCATTTCTTCTATGATCTGAATGTCCCAACAATAGTCCCAACAAACAAACTATTTACTCTTGTTTGAGTAAGGTGTGCAACAAACTACAGTACCCAGCTGTCATTCAAATTTTACTAAATATACACACTAAGTGACATGTTTTCAAATTTGCAATCGCTAATGTTTTTGGCCACTTGGAGGCAGCAGAGACGAGCTGTAAACACAATACTAACATACTACCACCTATTAAGTTGATATGTTGGCTTATTTACACATCCAGCAGTTACAGGGGCAACATTGTCATTAACTTGGAGTCGTGATTTTGTTCACCCAATGACTGTAAGTTCAATATTCACTCTATTAGCTCGTTTTGGGGTTTCTGCCAACTCCTGAGAGAAATATCTATCTCTTTAGCGGCTAAATGCTCCACTATGTTCACCAGCTAATCTCTAACTTTGTGTCTCTGTTGTTTACTTATTGGTTTATTAAACAGCTGCTTGCTCCGTCTGGAAAGAAAACAAAACAAAAGTCACTGAGAAAACTGACACATTGTTGGTTTTGGCTGTGGGATTTGTTGACTGTAAGAAAGGCAGCCTTATGCTTTAACTTAATTTAATTCAAGAGCTTAAATGACATGTTAGCAGTCGTACTGTGAAGATGTGTTCTCTGAGAACAGTGACTTGCAAACTCTTGCTCTTTTTGCAAATAAAAAACAATACTAGCAGAAAGCACAAACTATTAAATGCAATCAATAATTATTACAATTTTAGTCATTTAATATATCAACATGTAAGGCTCTAAAGGCTAAATAGGTCTTAACTAAACCACTTTGGAGTGTCATGTGACAGAGAAGGAGGAATAACAAGTGGTCTGAAAACAAGGAAGAATAGTCTGGAAAGGGGAAGAAAACAGAGGCAAAGGTCAGCGGGAGCATTTAGGGGATAAGGCTTAAAAGACAGAGCCTGACAGGTGCAATCAGATGTGTCACACAGCCATGGCAAAGTGGATGTCAGTGCAGCAGCGGGGGGGGCTACTATAAGCATGTCACCACCAATAGGGAGAGTAGAATAAGAGCTGTAGAGTGTTTGGCAGCAGGGAGTGTTTGTGCCTCGCCACAGTGAGCCCATTACAGCTGTCGAGGCCGTATATGATTGAGGCCACAAACACAGGTGGCTCTGACAGAGCTAAAGCATGTGAGAGGGAGTGGGTGATCCAGTAGCTTCATGCAAATCAGCTATTTGTGAATGAACAGATCAGGTAAAGGGTCATGTTTGGATCTGCTGATGATAGGCGTGGGCTTTCTGGCGACTTGGACTTGACTTGGCTTGACTATAGCTCAATTTGTTGCCACTTAACTTGTTCGTGCCTGCCGGTTTAATAAGCAGATGTTGTGTCAGAGATAAAGCTTTAGTTATGAGCAGTGGTTAGGTCACCGGGGTCACAAATACAATCTGCCTTTGTGTAGAGGTAACAGGCTTCCTCTGGGCCCCTTGAGCCCCTTAGACCGCAGAGAATGTGTTCAAGACGTGTTGGGCTGACAGACTTGCAACTTCTCTATGATAGTTGTGTAGGAATCTGGTTAGAAAATACTGAGTTAGGTTCTATGCATTAACTTCTACTTCAATGTATTTATCACATTAAATGTGAAGCTATTTCAATTTTGTCCAGCACACCCACAATTCACAAAACAATATCCAGATAATTTGCTCTCAAAATACAGAAAATGATTGAAGCTGTACACAAATTGTAGTAGCTTGTATCCTTCTCTAGCGTGCAGATGATTCATTAAAAATCCTTATTAAGGCAGGTTTAATGCAATATATAATATGCAGATGAAGCTCCTCTATCACCTGCAGAGTCAGTTCAACAACTTGCAGACTAAAACACTGCTGATAAAAAAGCCAAGATCAAGCTAACTGGCTGGACGTACGTGTTCTCTGCTCCCCCCTCTTTGGTTGATGATGAAATTTGCAAGGTGAAATCTACACCAAACGACAAAGGATGATTGCAGCGTTTGAAATGTTGTTTAGAGCGCGCGCACACACACACACACACACACACGCACACACGCACACACACACACACACACACACACACACACACACACACACACACACACACACACACACACACACACACACACACACACACAACACCTGTGTAACATACCTCAGTTGGGCTTTGAACCCACATCTCCACCTACCTGTGGATGTCCACCAGACAATCTCTGGCACCAAAACAAAGTATACAGACTGAAACAGATTCACACTGACAAACTGACAAAATGTAATTCTTCTATGTGGGAAACAGTTCAGTCCAATTCACTTCACAGAGTCTTGGTAACTCAGCTGGTACAGAATAAGCTTTGTAGTCTGAAGGTTGTGGGTTTAAATCCCAGCTGCATTGTTAGTGTTTTTATTGTTTGTTTTTGTCCACCCTTAGAGGACTGTTTCATAAAGGTTTCTGTTATTGTGAAAAGCCTGTCTTAAATGAGCCTAACTGAACCAGAATCAGTCTGTTTCATAAAGACACTGACATTACAGTATATTGCACGTTCAAATCAATGTGGCTAATTGCATTTTTCAATAAATATGTCAGATTTGACCAAAATGCTGTAAGGACGCTCAAATTTGTCCACTAAATGTAGAGAAGAGATACAAAGGGGCAACCCTATCTGTCCTCATCAAGTCCAATATTCCTTTCCCTTTTAGCTCTGTTTTTGGTCTCCACCAACTCCTGAGGGAAATATCTGGCTCTTTAGCTGCTAAATGTTGCAATATGTTCACCAGCTAGTCTCTAATGGCGCTTACCCACTGCTAGTAGCAGCTCTACTCGGCTCGCTGCGTTGCCCCGTCTGCCTTGTTCCATTGCAGATTTAGTACCACCTCATGCGTGAGGCGAGCGCGGCTGGTCGTCATAGTGCCACCGCAGGAAACTGCCGTGACCTAACGCGACACACACATAGAACATTGAAGGTGTGTTGTTGTTGCCACAGCCAGCCAGTTTTTAAACTATTTAAAAACGGCGGGTTTGTTCAGGACACCCCCCTGTCTGTCGCTAGCAATGATGACAGATTTCCTCCGACCAATCAGTAGTCTGCAGGTTTTCACGTCACCTTTTGGTATCGCCTCAGCTCGCTTGGAACCTCGACGGAGGTGATACTAAAAAACAGTACCTGTTGGCAGGTACCAGGGACTTTTTTTCATAATGGAAAACCAAAAAAGGCGAGAGTCGAGGCGAGTCGAGCATGTACCATGTAATGGAAAAATGCTAATAACTGTGTCTGTGTGCTGTTTGGTGCAGAGCAGGTAGTGTTCAGTGGGTTTTTAGAGCTTTCTTTCTGAAAACAGCTGCTTACTGCGGCTGAAAATGACCCTATGAGAGCAATGAGAGTAAAATTGTGGGCCGAACATCTAACAATAAGCTGAACCTCACTATAAAGCTCCGTAAAGCCGACTGAGATAACGATTCGCTGTAGTGTGTTACTATCAGAGGCTCCTTTCACGTTGTCAATTAATACAGTCTTATTCTAAAAATATTGATCATAGCAACTTTAACATCAACACACACACACACACACACACACACACACACACACACACACACACACACACACACACACACACACACACACACACACACACACACACACACACACAAAAGCTCAGTTTATTGGCTGCTCTCCGGCTCCTCTCCTTGTAGTGTGCGCTCATTTACACCCCCTCATGGATTGACAAAGAAAATTATGCTGAGAGAAGGGTGGAGGCTGCCTCTCCAGCTCACACTGACACTAATCCAGTGTCAATCGAGTTCACGTGGAGAGGGAATAAGCTCGCACACTTTGAGGAGAGGGGTCTGCAGTGAGCCAGAACTATGGCCCTTATCTCTCTGTCATTGTCCCTCTCTTTTCTCTATGATTAACCAGACTCATCGCCCTCTACGGCCCGTCGTTTCCTGTTACTTAGTTACCAGTTGCCATGATTTGCCTGGGCCGCTTGTGTTTCCATGGCGACTGTGCCCATTCTGTCGTCTCCTGGCTTGCCTCTTGGCTGTGCTGTCCCGATGGCCTGTAGCCACCCCGGGCCCTGACCCACAGCTCTCTGCCTTCATGCCTCATGGTCCCATAAGGCTGTCAGTGTGTGTTCACGTCGCACTGCAGCCCCTCACCATGCCAGACTCAATGCAACTTCTGGCTGGTCGGTATTGTGGCTGACTGAGCAGACAAAGAGACAGTTGATATAATAGATGATACATATGCAGTCGGCATGCTCCCTCTCTCTTTGACACAGCTACATCTCATCACACATCGAACACCAGTGTAGGAAGAGAACAAACCACTGTCATGTTTGTCTGAAAGGGTGAGTTCACCCAAATCACACAAAAAAGAATAAGAAACCAGTCGAAAGGTCCTATAGGTTTTTCATCTTTTCCAATAAAATCATTTAGGCTTCCTATAAATTTTTTTAAAAATCTTTTAAGACTTCTATCTCCTTTATAAGAAAAGTGTTTAGTTATTATGTGATTTTCCTGGATGTCCAGGAAATATGTTCTGTTTTCTTCTTGTGGATCTTACATATGTTCCAGAAGTCATATAAGACTTTCTTTCATCTTAATTGAGAATTACCAATACGACTATTATTCCTTAGTGAAAATAAACTTGGCCATGATGGAGTCCTGTAAAGGTTTGGGACAACACTTGCACCATATATGTGCTTGATTTGGCCAGTTAAGGATGTAATTTAAGCCCTTAAATGTATGCCTGTAACCATCATATAATTATGGGTTCTGTTTAAAAGATAGGCCTACAGTACAGGTTTGGTCGAATAAATAAAAATTACAATATTTTTTTTTAACAATCAGATTGCAATAAAATACAATAAAAGAAAAAGAAGAAGAAAAGAAACATTTTTTAGAGTTCAATTTTTCCAATTTTTTTATTTGGCCTGCAGAACCAGAATACATGACACTTAATCATCACATTTAGAGACTTACATATTAATGTATTGTTATATTATTGATATTGATTTATATTATGATTATTTATGGATATCAGACAGCTCCATAAATAATAATAATAATAATAAATTGAATTTATATAGCGCTTTTCATGGACTCTGCCTTGTAAACTGAAAGTTAAATAGATACATCTATTTTATTGGTTTCATTATTACATTTTCATCATCTTTATTTCTCATGTGTGTCAAGTAGATTTTTTCGTCTTATTGTTTGTCTATATTGAGCCTTTAAAATGTCTGTTTTTTAGTGCTAAAAGCACTAAAAATAATACAAAAATAATAAATATTACAGTAATACTAATTCAATTAACTTTTAGTTAGATAAAACCAAAATGATTTTCATGACTAGATATCACTAGTGGTAAGTAGAAAATGATGTGATTTGAGTGAACTGGCCCTATAATCTACAAGGTGGCATACTGTGACATATGTGAAAATATTTCAATTATAAATATTACAACCGAGACACACAAATCACGCAGTTACCTGAAACAAAGAGGTATGTTACTGATGTTGTGGTCTTGTGTCGGACCGGTCCGGTTCAGGATGGGTCACACAAAGGAGGTGCAGTTTTCAGCTCCGCCATCAGGAGGCAGCACTGATCAAATTGTCACTGAGACTTTATCACTCTGAGATCAACACCAGGCTGAGGAGGGTAAATTTGTCACTCTAACTGAGACTGATTCACCACCACTGTCTGTCTCTCACACAACTATTCAGCCTCACAGCACTGCGTCACTGTCTGTCTCTCTGTTTACTGTATATACGCTTAAGCTCTGTTTAGGTTGTTTCACCTCCTCCCAGAGTGATTTTGCTTGTTTACATTATTTTCTCTTTACAGCTATAGATCTGAAGACATCCTTTTTGTTCGCAGTGTAAATACCCCCGAGGAAAAAACTTTGAGTGTGGCTACTCAGTGATCCCTTCAGTAGTTGAAATTAACTTAACATGAAGTACATTTACTCAAGTATTGATACATGAGTATTTACATTTTGTGCTACTTTATACTTCTACTCCACTACATTTTAGGGGCAAATATTGTACTTCTAGGCCTAGTTGCTTTGCAGATTAT
This sequence comes from Perca fluviatilis, assembly GCF_010015445.1. Classification (NCBI taxonomy): domain Eukaryota; kingdom Metazoa; phylum Chordata; class Actinopteri; order Perciformes; family Percidae; genus Perca; species Perca fluviatilis. The sequence continues at coordinate 12,178,733 of NC_053116.1, forward strand.
GTTACAATCAAAACATATGATGATCCATTGGTTTCAATTCAACTTTTGAACTAAAATGCATAATACAAATACAAAAAATATATAAATAGAAGTAAAAAGTAAAGTATTACTTAAAATATTTCTTAGCCAAAAAAAATACACAACACAAAAATGAACAAAAACTAATTTTGATGATCTTGAACAACAGGATTTGCATAATAATCCAGAAATATATCTATAATAATGTAAAACTCTCAAACAGGTCTTTAAGTAATTTTACTTTTAATACTTTAAGTAGATTCTGAATGCAGAACTTTTACTTGTAACAGTATTTTTTTTACACTATTGTATTACTACTTCTACTTAATGGGGCACTCCAGCAATTTAGTATTGCACTTCAATAAACATGGGGGACTTACAAGAGACAGATAAAAAAAAACTAACTTCCAAATCGAGCCGAGATATCCAGACTTTTAGTCCTCAGTATAGCTCAAACTCCATGTACACTGGATCCTAGATTACCCATAATGCAACTCAATGGCTTCTTTCATTAAACTTTACCAGATAATGTGACGACCATAGGTTTACATTAAACATGAATTTTAAGTTCTGTGATCGGATACTTCTTGCAGAAATGCACCTTGGGAAGCGTAATTATCTTCTTCCCTTGTACCTTATTTGCTTTTTTAACAAAGCCAGATATTTTTGAGAGAGTTTCATACTGTAGAAGTTCTCAAACGGTGAGTCTCATAACATTGTCTATGGGAAAATTGAATGGGACTTATATTTCTGGAACCAGGGGCAACAGAAGTATCTCCTCCTCACAAACAAACAAAACCACAGAAGCCATTTCTCAGGCTGAGCAGTATTTTATGACTTGCAAAATCAGTTAAATGCCCCTTTGAGAAAAAGATTGGAATACCTTTTCCACCACTATTCCAGAGGTAAGTGGGGTGCAGGTCAGAGGGCATGCAGATGGGTGTGACGCTGCTGTCATCAGGCCTGTTTTTAAGTGAGGGGTTTTATTTTTGAGGGTGGAGTTATCTCAATGCGAGACAGTCCTTGCTGTGGCCCTCCAGGACAGAAGTTGTCCACCTCATGGTGAAAGAAAAGCGCTCAGTGGGGGATTGTGAGTGTAATTACAGCAGTTTTGTCTCATTAAGAGTGAGGAGGCGTGACCCTGCCTACAGGTCTGACAGCTGAACCGCACGGATGGTGGAACTGAAGGATGATCTCAGGGATCGGTGCATTACAGGAGAGCCATCTGAGTCCTGTTAAATGTGTGTTCGTGTGTGTGTGTGTGTGTGTGTGTGTGTGTGTGTTTTGTCCAATGGTTGAGGAAGTATTTAGATCATATACTCAAGTTAAGTAGTGACACTACAACGCAAAAATACTAGCTAGCTATGAGTACAAGCCCTGCATTAAAAATGTTACTTCAACAGCAAAATGTATTTAAAGCATCAAAAGTCAAAGTAGTGATTAGGCAGATAATAGCCCCTGAGAGTGTTATATGATATTGTAGCTGGGGTTGGGCTCCCTCAAGGGATCCCATGATAGTTTTGAGGGGTCACCAGGTGATTTAAGGCAGTCATTTAAAAAAGAATTCTGTTACAGAAATGTGTTTATATTTTCTTGATTTTCTCTAAAATTATAACACATCATACTGGATACTCCCATCTCCTCAGATCTCTAGAATCCCTTCTAATATGACAAAGCCAATATGAAGAAATCGGTTAAAAATGTACCCATACTGGGTTAACTTTACCAATTCGCTGTTATGACCCAGTGTTAGAATTATTATTATTATTTAGCAGGTCTTCTTATTCACTGTTTGCATTTATACCTAAGAGAAATAATGCACTATAATTAGTATAACCCACGTAATAGTGAGCCAGGATGTGCAGGGCTGCCTCTATAAGGAGGTAGTCAGGTGATGTAGTATAACAAAATTAGGTTAGTATGACCATATTAAGTTCATGAGGAGTCACAATCAAACATGGCTACATTTGAAGGCACTAGCCAAAAAGATGGGGAACCTGCTAGTCGAGATGCAACTAATTTGAACTGATTCATATTCTGTTGGCTGGTTTAATTTATAATAACGCTTCATATGTGATAAGCTGATCTTATGTTTTGTTTGTAAAATCAGCATCTGCAAAGTAACTGATATCTGAAGATAAATGCAGCGGAGTATAAAGTGTGAAACTACCCTTGAAAATCTAGTACGTATAGTAAGTATAAAGTAGCAAAATGGCAGTATTTATGTTAAGTACAAGTACCTCTAAATTGTACAGTAAGTAAGTAAATGTACTTTCCGTTACTGGTTTATCATTTGTAGCTTTGCAATAACAACAAAGTGGAGATTCCTTGAGGAGAGGGGTCTGCAGAATAAGAGCATGTGTTGAGATGTTTCCTTCCCTGAGGGATGGATGGGGAAGCCCTGGAGCTCATCCTGCATGCAGGCCAGTCCTGAGAGAAGACACATGATGAAATGAAATGAAATAGCATGCAAAGGCTTTGGCCATTCACCACACACACACACACACACACACACACACACACACACACACACACACACACACACACACACACACACACACACACACACACACACACACAAAACACACACACAAACACACGAGTTCAGTCGATCTGTTCGTCATTCAGTCGGGGTGGGGTTTTTTTTCCTGTCCAGCCTGCCGTTGTCTGAGTCAGGATGGAGAGATGAGGACGGGGCATCCCACTCACCCTCTGCATGGCCGGAGACACTGCTGCGCTGCTGTCATGGCAACAGCAGCAGTCACCACCGCCAGCATGGGCCTATAATGCACAGGCCAGGAGGCTTCACACACACACACACACACACACACACACACACACACACACACACACACACACACACACACACACACACACACACACACACACACACACACACACGCACGCCACATGACACAAACATGACACAAATCCGTTTTTTTTGCCAAATTGCCATTTACACAGAAGAGTTACAATTTCTCTCTCTCTGTGTGTGTGTGTGTGTGTGTGTGTGTGTGTGTGTGTGTGTGTGTGTGTGTGTGTGTGGTGGACATGCTACACAATAAGTAGGTCTGTAAACAGTTATATGAGGATACTTGTGTTTTTCAGAGGTTGTTTGCCTCGTGACTGTGAAACCACATTTATTGGGCTACATCAAATGGCTGCTTGTAGCCTATCTGCAAAAAAGTGTTTCCGATTTAAAAGGAAATTGTGTAATGAGCATATTCTTCAGATAATATCAAACGTTTTTGCCCCCACCCTCTTTCACCTTCCTCGTCTCCAAATCGGACATTTTCTCACTGCGTCTGGGCAACATAACGTTAGGCTACTTGTAAACCGCAGGCTTTGCTGCAAATTAAGCCAGTTACAGTGTAATGCAGATATGTGTTTTTACGGGATAGAAAGAGCAGACAGTGCAAGCTCGAATCACATTCAACACAACAGGTGTGAGGAGCAGAAACATTCCCAGGTGGCGCATGTTGATATGTGGCCACAGGAGCACGATGTGAGCATCTTTGCGCTTTTTTTTAAAGGGTTGAGCAACCCGCATCCGAAAATAGGGTTGGCTGTTAGAAAGTAGGTCGATAGGAACTGAGAGCGACGTTTCTTTCCACGCTTTTGTCTGTGTTCTTTGTTGTTTAGCGAGGACTGTGTTTTTTTTTTCATAGCCTACCCTTTAGTGAAGAGCGTTTTACGCACAGGTGGGAGATGCCCGCTCAGCGTGCTGTAGGACAGCCCCCCTCTCTGCTCCTCAGCGGATGATGTGAGGAAGTGACATTTTTCACCGCTGCGGTTCGGGACAGCACTGCTCCGCTGCAAACAGGTGTGCTACCGTCCGGGTCACTTTTGCTGGGAAACCACGGAGAGGCAGCGTCCCAAAACCAGAACCAAGCCTTCTTGACACGGGACAGCGGGGACCACAGGAGGAGAATCAACCCGGTCAAGTCTTTATTAGCCTGGGCTGTTTGAACGGGTTCAGACAGAGAGACAGAGAGATAGAGAAAGAAGAGAGAGAGAGAGAGAGAGAGAGAGAGAGAGAGAGAGAGAGAGAGATGGCAACGAAAAAGGCGTGCGTGGATGCGCCCAAAAGGAGCCGGAGTCCGGTCGTGTTGGAGGCGGAGATGTTCAGTGAATTTCAGGACTGGTGTCTCCGGACTTATGGAGACTCCGGTAAAACAAAGACCGTCACCCGGCGAAAATATAACAAAATCATGCAGACACTGTTGCAGAACGACGAGATGGATGGCGTTTATATCGACAACAGCCACATCAACGCCAAATTCAAATTTTGGGTGAAGTCTAAAGGATTTCAGGTCGGGACCAACGTGTTGGGAGACCACAACAAAAAAGGAGCTCCGGGGAAACCCATCCTATATGTCCCGGTCAAGACAACGGTAAAGTGTGTGCGTGTGTGTGTGTGTGTGTGTGTGTGTGTGTGTGTGCGCGCGCGCGCGTGTGTAGGCTCTGTGTGTGTGTTTGTGTGTGTGTGTGTGTGTGTGACACAGAGAGACAAGGTGCGTGTACACGCGCACGAGATGTCCAGTTGCCGCCTGTAAGTTATCATTATTTCAGGCTGCACACATGCACCTGGCACATGAATAAAATCACAACTTATAATCTTTTGTTGTCCCGGCTCGCCCTCGTCTTTCCTGATAAAGCTTCACTTTGTCCACATCCCAACCAGAACAGCCCTACTCTCATCCCTTGCTGCCATAGCAACGCGGGTGCCTCCTGGCAATCGCAATTTGAAAAGGTAGGCTATCATGCATAGCCATCTCGCCCGGAGGTTGAAGTCCTGTCAGCGGCACGCTCCCGGTTGCAAAGCACGAGATAATTGACTATTGACAACATTTAGCTAGATCCGTGCTGGTCAGGTCTCGTGCTGCCCGATACGGCGATGCTGTGTTTGCCCGCGCGTGGATGCAACGGCATGTTCGTGGGTCGGGTATGTCAGGGTAGCCTATTCCAGTGTGTGCTCCGAGATGGACTACAGGCCATTAACGCCAACTTAGATCATGTCTGGTTCACCTCTCTGCATGTGCGCTCAGCAGGTTTGATTGTCAGCGATTCATCAAATGACACGCGCCCTTACTGTCCCATCTAAACCGAGCAAACCGGACAGTGTCGCGTGCGTTGGCAAAATTAATTTGTCTTCCTTTGAGAGAGCAAAGATAGGGCTAAAAACGTTAAATTATCGGTCTTTTTTTAAATAAAAATGTCATTGTGTGGCAGACAGTCTGACTCCCAGTGTTTGCACCGCACTTTTCATTGTCCTGGTCCTGGGCAGGATGCGGATCGATTGGCAGGCACCCGTTGCTCTGGCAACACCTGTGTAGTCCAGGATAGTCTGACTCTGCCGCATTTTATTGTGTGCGTTAAGACATTAAGCCCCGTAACCCCGTTTAAGGCTGTGTTTGCAAGAGAAACATTTTTTTTTCTTCAAATTAATATATTTGATGGAGCTGCGCGTAATTGGTGACCACGTGAGGGGCTGTGGCGGAAACAAAAGGGTCTGCCCGGGACTGATAGCGACATAAGCCCCACAGTCAGTGCTCAGACTTCACTTCTAGGCCTACATGTCTCAGGATGTCTCTACATGTCTGGGGGGGGGTGAGATACTTATTGAGTGTAAAGGAAGTCAGGTCACCATTACACACTGTACACAACTGACGCTGCAGGTGCCAGTTGTGTACAGTGTCACACATCACACATTCTTTTCTTTTCTCCAAGATAAACATGTAGGCCTACTTGGTGAACTACTAGCTCTCACCATGTCTGTATGGTGTTTGGGCCTGCTGTGCCAGAAAGGAGACAACCACCATTTTAAATAAGCGCCTTAAGGGAATACTCCCCCCCACCTGCCGTGCTGGGACAGAGTCTCTCTGGACCTCAAAGAGCAGAAGAACATTTTCTGTTAACAAACTACAGGATATATTAGAACAGATTACAGGCTGAATGCTTTGATTTTGGTTTGAATAGCACTGATCCCCACAGGTGTTATACCTGTGTGAATGCGCAATTTAGATTTAAGCCAACTGCCTTTACAAAACTCCTCGAATATCCACTCAATATTATGTTTCCCTCTGGGCAAGAGGGCAGGTGGGATCTGTCTCTGCAGGTGCAGGAAATGTGTTGTTGAATTAGCTTTTGTCTGTGGCTCTTGTCATTTCTTGTTTATATACATTCTCATATGTCCTCTTGTCTGGTATATTTATCTATATAACATCCTCCAGGTGAGCCTGATTTTCCCGTGAGGCCCATCTAATATGAAATAATTCTCTGAGGTCTGTTTTGGGGAGACTGAGAAAGTCTTACTGATAAAGTGTGGTTAGCACTCACTTCGTAGCTAATATCACAAGGCAGGGCAAAGCATCCCCCTGACTCACAACAAACGAAACATCAGCCAACACAAGCGGCTTCAAATGATGAGTCAGAGGCAACAAATCAACCTATTAAAATGCATTTGACTGTTTTAGAAAGCAGAGTTTTTGATTCACTGTTTGTGGGCTTTATAAATAGGCCGTCCTGGGCCAGTGGAAAAGTGACACACACGAGCAGACATACGCACACACGCGCGCGCACACACACACACATGCACACACAGACAGACAGACAGACACACACACACACACACACACACACACACACACACACACACACACACACACACACACACACACACACACACACACACACACAATGGTCACTGCTTCCACGTACGGCTGCAGGGCCGGGGGCGTGTCTCTGGAGCTCCAGCATTGGAAGCCCCGCTGCAGCTGCTCCCAGGGTGTGCCAAGTTTCTGTATGGGGGCAGGCATGGGGCTAAATGACGGGAGGCCGGGTGGGGGTTGGGATGATGGTGGCTGATGTGCAGACAGAGAAGGTCTCTTCTATGTGTCAGTGAAGCATACAAGGCTGCTTAGTGTGTGACGGGACAGAAAGGCAGGGCACAGTAGCACACACTCAGTGTAGATGCCTTCTTTTCAAGCCAGGCGCAGAATTATGTTCTGTGTTTTCTGTCCATCTCTGATCTCCCAGCCCGTGCTGTCTCGCCCTCTTTCTGCACAACTCAGTGCTCAGAGAATCCAGCAGCCCTCAGTGTGGAGACACAACCTCGTTTAGCTCTCATTATGTCTTGATTAGAGGACACTACAGAGGAGGAGGGGAACAGGACCAGAAACAGACACAGAGATGCACCACAGAATTGCACACTATCTGAGCACACATACTTTAATGAGACGAGGGGAGTCAGAGTGCAGCCAGTTTCAAAAGAAACGCTTAAACGCCGCGTGCATTTGCTTTCCGGCTGACTTGAGCATTGTACGGAAAATGTTGAAGTACTGTGAGCTGTTGCTTTTTGTTGCCATGCCAACTGAAATCTGTAAATATCTCTGTTCGTCTCTCATAACTAGGTTTTGGTGGACATGCACACACACACACACATACACACACACACACACACAGACAGACAGACAGACAGACAGACAGACAGACAGACAGACAGACACACACACACACACACACACACACACACACACACACACATAAATGTAACTGTACTGAAACACTTCACATGATGTTCAGAAGTTAAAGTTGAATCGTGCTTTGTAGAGGAACTGTCACAAACTGTGAATCAACAGCAGCTCGTGTAAACCTTTATATGTTAACTATTACTATTAACTGTTATTTGTTGATTAGTCCAAAACTAGTATTTACAATCTATCAGACCGAAAATAAATAGGCTAAGTGTCCCCAAGCTGAATCGATTAACAGTCGATCAGCAGAAAATGTATTGGCAACTAGGGCTGAATCTAACAATTTATTATCGATCAATCTGTCGTTTATTTTCTCAATTTTGTCTATAAAATGTCAGAAAAACATGTCCATCAGTTTCTAAAAGAACAACGTGATGCTTAAAATGTCTTGTTTTGTCTGACCAACAGTCCAAAGCCCAAAGACATTCAGTATACCTACCTACTTCAAATGACAAAGGATAACAGGAAATATTCACATTTTAAGAAGCGGAGTAATTTGGCATTTTTTATAAAAGAGAATGACTCAAAACAATCAATTGACTATCAGAATAGTTGCGGATAGTTTCTTTCAATCAACTTATTGGTAATAATAATCATTTCCGTAATTTTTTTCAAGCAAAACTACCAACATTTATTAGTTCCAGCTTCTCAAATGTGAGGATTTGCTGCTTTTCCTTGCCATATATGACAGTAAACTGAATAACTTTGGGTTTTGAGCAGAAATATAAGGAATTTGAACACGTCACCTTGGGCCTCGGGAAGTTATAAGGAGCATTTATCAGTATATTCTGACATTTTATCAACAAAACGATTCATCGATTAATGGAGAAAATAATCGGCCTTAAAGTGACAGGATGAAATTAAACAGGGTTGCCACAGAAAGAGGT